>NW_016107925.1:956198-970709 GCF_001604975.1 Cebus imitator | reverse complement strand
GATATCAGAGATTAAAGATCAACTCAATGAAATAAGATGAGAAGGCAAGATCAGAGAAAAAAGAGTAAAAAGAAATGAACAAAGCCTCAAAGAAATATGGAATTATGTGAAAAGACCTAATCTACGTTTGATAGGTGTACCTGAATGCGACAGAGAGAATGAATCCAAGCTGGAAAACACTCTTCAGGATATTATCCAGGAAAACTTCCCCAACCTAGCAAGTCAGGCCAACATTCAAGTCCAGGAAATATAGAGAACACCACAAAGATTTTCACCAAGAAGAGAAACCCCAAGGCACATAAAATCATCAGATTCACCAGTGTTGAAATGAAGAAAAAAAAGCTAAAGGCAGCCAGAGAGGAAGGTCAGGTTACCCACAAAGGGAAGCCCATCAGACTCATGGTGGATCTCTCTGCAGAAACCCCATAAGCTAGAAGAGAGTGGGGGCCAATATTCAACATCCTTAAAGAAAAGAACTTCCAAACTAGAATTTCATATCCAGCCAAACTAAGCTTCATAAGTGAAGGAAAAATAAAATACTTTATGAACAAGCAATTTAATCAACATCAGTCTTCCTTTACAAGAGCTCCTGAAAGAAGTACTAAACATAGTTAGGAACAACCAGTACCAGCCACTCCAAAAACGTACCAAATGGTAAAGAGCCTTGACACAATGAAGAAACTTCATCAACAAATGGGTAAAACAACCAGTTAGCATCAAAATGGCAGGATCAAATTCACACATAACAATATTAACCTTAAATGTAAATGGGCTAAATGCTCCAATCAAAAGACAAAGACTGTCAAATTGGATAAAAAGTCAAAACACATCAGTGCGCTGTATCCAGGAAACCCATCTCACATGCCAGGATACACAAAGGCTCAAAATAAAGGGATGGAGGAAGACCTACCAAGCAAATGGAGAGAGAGAGAAAACAAATAAACAAACAAACAAACAAACAAAAAACAGGGGTTGTAATCCTAGTCTCTGATAAAATAGACTTTAAACCAACAAAGATCAAAAGAGACAAAGAAGGGCATTACATAATGGTAAAAGGATCAATGCAACAAGAAGAGCTAATGATCTTAAATACATGTGCACCCAAAACAGGAGCACCTGGATACATAAAGCAAGTTCTTAATGACTTACAAAGAGACTTAGACTCCCACACAATAATAGTGGGAGAAGACTTTAACACTCCACTGTCAATGTTAGACAGATCAATGAGACAGAAAATTAACAAGGATATCCAGGACTTGAGCTCAGACCTGGACCAAGCAAACCTAACAGACATTTACAGAACTCTCCACCCCAAATCCACAGAATATACAATCTTCTCAGCACCATATCACATCTATTATAAAATCGACCATATAATTAGAAGTAAAACATTCCTCAGCAAATGTAGAAGAATGGAAATCATAACAAACAGTCTCTCAGACCACAGTGCAATCAAATTAGAACTCAGAATTCAGAAACTAACTCAGAACCACACAACTTCATGGAAACTGAACAATTGGCACTTGAATGTTAACTAGATAAACAATGAAATGAAGGCAGAAATAAAGATGTTCCTTGAAACCAACAATAATCAAGACACAACATACCAAAATGTCTTGACATATTTAAAAAAGTGTCTAGAGGAAAATTTATAGCAATAAATTCCCACATCAGAAGCAAGGAAAGATCTAAAATTAACATCCTACCGTCAAAATTGAAAGAGCTAGAGGAGCAATATCAAAAATCTCAGAAGCCAGCAGAAGACAAGAAATAACTAAGATCAAAGCAGAACTGAAGGAGATAGAGACACAAAAAACCCTTCAAAAAAATCAATAAATCCAGGAGTGGTTTTTTTCTAAAGATCAACAAAATAGACAGGCCTCTAGCCAGATTAATAGAAAAGAGAGAATAATCAAATAGATACAATAAAAAAAAAATGATAAAGGGAATATCACCACAGATTCCACAGAAATACAAACTACCATCAGAGATTACTACAAACAACTCTATGCACATAAACCAGCAAACCTGGAAGAAATGGATAAATTCCTGGACACTTGCTCCCTCTCAAGCCTAAACCAGGAAGAAGTCAAAACCCTGAATAGACCAATAACAAGGGCTGAAGTTGAGGCAGCAATTAAGAGCCTACCACCCAAAAAAAGCCCAGCTCCAGATGGGTTCACAGCCGAATTCTACCAGACATACAAAGAGGAGCTGGTACCACTCCTTCTGAAACTATTCCAAACAATCCAAAAAGAAGGAATCTTCCCCAAATCATTTTATGAGACCAACATCATCCTTATATCAAAACCCAGCAGAGACTCGACAAGAAAAGGAAACGTCAGGCCATTATCCATAACGAACATAGACTTAAAAATTTTCAATAAAATACTGGCAAACTGATTGCAACAGCACATCAAAAAGCTATTCCATCACAATTAAGTAGGCTTCATCCTGGGGATGCAAGACTTGTTCAACATATGCAAGTCTATAAACGTAATTCACCACATAACAAAACCAAAGCAAAAGCCACATGATTACCTCAATAGATGCAGAGAAGACCTTTGACAAATTTCAATAGTCCTTTATGCTAAAAACTCAATAAACTAGGTATCAACAGAATGTATCTCAAAATAATAAAAGTTATTAATGAAAAACCCACAGCCAATATCATACTGAATGGGCAAAAACTGGAAGCATTCCCTTTGAAATCTGGCACTACACAAGGATACCCTCTCTCATCACTCCTATTTAACATAATATTGGAATTTCTGGCCAGAGCAATGAGGCAAGAAAAAGAAATAAAAGGTATTCAATTAGGAAAGGAGAAAGTCAAATTGTCTCTATTTGCAGACAACACGATTGTACATTTAGAAGACCCCATCGTCTCAGCCCAAAATCCCCTGAAACTGATAAGCAAGTTCAGCAAAGTCTCAAGATACAAAATCAATGTGCAAAATTCATAAGCATTCCTATACACCAATAACAGACTTAAAGAGAGCCAAATCAAGATTGAACTGCCATTCACAATTGCTACAGAGAGAATAAAATACCTAGGAATATAACTGAGAAAGGATGTAAAGACCTCTTCAAGGAGAACTACAAACCACTGCTCAAAGAAGTAAGAGAGGAAACAAACAGATGGAGAAACATTCCATGTTCATGGTTAGGAAGAATCAATATTGTGAAAATGGCCATACTTCCCAAAGTAATTTATAGATTCAACACTATCCCCATCAAACTACCAATGACCTTCTTCACAGAACTGGAAAAAACCACCTTAAATTTCATATGAACCAACAGAAAATCCACATAGCCAAGTCAATTCTATGCAAAAAGAACAAAGCTGGAGGCATCACACTACCTGACTTCAAACTATACTACAAGGCTAAAGTAATCAAAACAGCATGATGCTGGTACCAAAACAGAGATATAGACCAATGAAACAGAGCAGAAGTCTCAGAGGCAAACCATACATCTACAGCCATCTGATCTTTGGCAAACCTGACAAAAACAAGCAATGGGGAAAGGATTCCCTGTTTAATAAATGGTGTGAGGAAAACTGGCTAGCCATGTGCAGAAAGCAGAAACTGGGCCCCTTCCTGACACCTTACCCTAAAATTAACTCCAGATGGATTAAAGACTTAAACATAAGACCTAACACCATAAAATCCCTAGAAGAAAACCTATGCAAAACCATTCAGGACATGGGCATAGGCAAGGACTTCATGACTAAAACACAAAAAGCATTGGCAACAAAAGCCAAAATATACAAATGAGATCCCATTAAGCTTCAGAGCTTCTGCACAGCAAAAGAAACAATCATTAGAGTGAACGGACAACCAACAGAATGGGAAAAAATTTTTAATCTACCCATCTGACAAAGGGTTTGTATCCAAAATCTACAAAGAACTAAAACAGATATACAAGAAAAACAAACAAACAAACCAACCCATTCAAAAGTGGGCAAAGGATATGAACAGACACTTTCCAAAAGAAGACATATATGATGCCAACAAACGTGAAAAAATGCGCATCACTGGTCGTTAGAGAAATACAAATCAAAACTACATTGAGACACGATCTCACGCCAGTTAGAATGGTGATCATTAAAAAATCTGGAGACAACAGATGCTGGAGAGGATGTGGAGAAATAGGAACACTTTTACACTGTAGGGGGGAGTGTAAATTAGTTCAATCATTGTGGAAGACAGTGTGGCAATTCCTCAAGAACCTAGAGATAGAAATTCCATTTGACCCAGCAATCCCATTACTGGGTATATATCCAAAGGATTATAAATCATTCTAGTATAAGGGCACATGCACACCTATTGCAGCACTGTTTACAATAGCAAAGACTAGGAAGCAACGCAAATGCCCATTGATGATAGATTGGACAGGGAAAATGCGGCACATATACACTATGGAATACTATGGAGTCATAAAAAACGATGAGTTCATGTCCTTTGTAGGAACACGCATGAACCTGGAAACCATCATTCTCGGCAAACTGAAACAAGAACAGAAAATCAAACACCACATGTTCTCACTCATAGGTAGGTGTTGAACAACGAGAACACACGGACACAGGGAGGGGAGCATCACATACTGAGGTCTGTTGGGGGGATTAGGGGAGGGACAGTGCAGAGTAGGGAGTTGTGGAGGGATAACATGGGGAGAAATGCCAGATATAGTTGATGGGGATGGAGGCAGCAAACCACATTGCCATGTATGTACCTATGCAACAATCCTGCATGTTCTTCAAATGTACCCCAGAACCTAAAATGCATTAAAAAATATATATATATATATATATATATATATATATATATATATATATATAAAGACATATTGCAGAAACAAAAAACAAAAAAACAAAAAACATACTTCTGAAGAACCAATGAGTCAATTGAGAATAAATCCATTTAAAAGTTTATTGAAATGCAAAGGAATACAACATACCAAAATATATAGGATATGGCAAAACTAGTACAAAGAGAGAAGATTACAGTAAGAAGCACCTATATAAAAAAATTGAAAGACTTCAAATAAACAACCTAATGTTGCACTTCAAGGAACTAAAAAAAGCAAGAAAAAACAACTCAAATTTTAGAAGGAAAGAAGTAATACATACTCTTTAGAGCAGAAATGGATGAAATTGAGACCAAAAAGTACAAAAGGCAAATGAAACATAAATATGGTATTTTCAAAAGATTAAAAAAATTGACAAACCTTCAGCTAGACTAAGAATAAAGAAGACCAGAGTAAATAACTTCAAAAACGAAAAAGAATATGTAAAAACTGAGACCTTAGTAATACAAAGAATCATTAGATACTATTATGAGCAACTACACACCAATAATTTAGAAAACCTAAAAAAAGTAAATAAATTCTTGTACACATGCAACGTGCAAAGACTGAATTACGAAAAAAGAGGGAACCTCAAAAAATCAGTAAGAAATAACAAAATTGAGCCATAATAACAAGTTTCTCAGCAAATAAAAGTCCAGGACCTAATAGCTTCCCTGCTGAACTTTACCAAGCATTTAAAAAAGTAGTACAAATTCTACTCAAACTCTTTTTAAAAACTGAAGAGAAGGATATAAATCTAAGCTAATTTTGCAAGGCCAGCATTACACTGATACCAAAAGCAGATAAAGATACAATAAAGAAAGAAAACTAAGGACCAATATCATTGATTAACATAAATGCAAAAGTTCTCAACAAAATACTAGCAAACCGAAATCAACAGGTAAGAAAAATCATTCACCATGATCAAGCGGGATTCATCCAGAAATGCAAAACTGGTTTAACAATATACAAATCAATAAACATGATACATCATATTAACAGAATCAAGAAAAATCAAACCATGTGATTATTGTAACAGACACAGAAAAAGCATTTGACAAAATTCAACCTCTTTAATGATAAAAAGTCTCATCACAATGGGTATAGGAAGAATATACCTCAAAATAAGAAAGTTCATATACAACAAACGCATAGCTACCATAACATTGAATGCAGAAAAACTGAAAGACTTCCTTTCAAGATTTGGAGCAATACAAGGATGCCTACCTTTACCACTTCTATTCAACATAATAGTGGAGGTTCTGGACAGAGCAATTAGGCAAGAGAAAAATATAATTATCATCTGAATTGGAAAGTCAAATTATCCTTGTTTGAATATATTATTTTACCTTTAGAAAAATCTAAATATTTCATCAAAAACTCTTAAAACTGAAAAACAAATTCAGTAAAATTTCAGGATACAAAATCAACAATAAAATCAGAGACATTTTTATATTGCAGTAGCAATCAATCAGGAAAAGATTTATATCCAATTTATATCACTTAGAGATAAAATAAAATACCCAGGAATAAACTTAAAGAAATAAAAGACCTATACAAGGAAAACTATAAAACATTAATGAAAGAAAGTTAAGACACAAAAATATGAAAAGATATTTCATGCTCATGATTTGGAGGAATTAATATTTTTTAAATGGCAATACTACCCAAAGCAATCTACAGATTAAATGCAATCCCTATCAGAATACCAATGTTATTAATCACAGATATAGAAAAAATAATCCTATAATTTGTATCAAGCACAAAAGACACCAAATAGCCAAAGCAATCCTGAACAAAAAGAACAAACTTGGAAACATCATACTCTCTGCCTTCAAAATTTACTATAAAGCTGTAGTAATCACAGCATGGTACTGGCATAAAAGCAGACACATAGACCAATGGAACAGAATGGAAAATTCAGATATAAATCCACAAATTTACAGCCAACTCATTTTTAACAACGGTGCCAAAAATATACAATGGTGAAGGATAGTCTCTTCAATAAACGATGCTAATAAAAACCTGGATAACGATATGCAGAAGAGTAAAACTAGACCCCTATTTCCATGCCTCAAATTCAAATAAAAACGAATGGAAGATTTAAATCTAAGACCTGAAACTACGAAGCTACTAGAAAAAAAACTCTTTGGGAACATACTCCAGGACATTGGTGTGGGCAAACATTTTTTGTGTAAGATCTCAAAAGCACAGGCAACAAAAGCAAAAATAGACAAATGGGTTCATATCAAACTAAAAATCTTCTGCACAGCAAAGGATACAGTCAACAAACTGAAGCGACAACCCACAGATGGTGAGAAAATATTTGCAAACTACATACCTGACAAGTTATTAATAGCCAGACTATATGGAAATCTCAAGCAACTCAATATAAAAAAAATGTAAATCAATTAAAAACTGGGCAAAAACCTAAACACATATTTCAGCAAAGGAAACATATACATGGCCAATAGGTATCTTTAAAAATGCTCAACATCAATAACCATCAGAGAAACACAAGTTAGAATAAAAATGAGATATAAATATCATCTCATCCCGGTTAAAATGTCTTCTATCAAAGAGAAAGTTAATAACAGATGCTGGCAAGATGTAGGGAATGAAAAACACTGGTACACTGATGGCGAGAATGTAAATTAGTACAGCTATTATGGAGATTCTTCCAAAAAAAAACTAAAAATAGCACCTTCATAGAAACCAAAAAGTCATGTGAGGTATCACAGTACCTGGTTTGAACATAACATCAAGGAAAGAGGTATTGAAGAGAGTAGGTAAGACCATCTTGCGTCGCCTACACCACACCTGCCCTAATTCCAGGCTGCACAGATGGTGAGAAAATGTGTGTCCTTTGGGGATGGAGAGCAAAATGAGTGTAGAGTACTGTATTGGAACTCACTGCTGCCTTGTCACAGCAGAACATAGCACAGGGCAGAATTCTGCCAGTGCTCATGGAGGGAGTACATCTAGACCAGCACTGGGCCAGAGGGAAATTTCTTACCTCAGCAGGAGAAACCTGAGTCCTAACTGGCTCCACCACCAGCTGATGAAATTGGCCTGGGTCCCAGAATAAATTTAAGTAGCAATCAGGACACAAGGACCACAGTCCCAGGGCAAGTCCTGTTACTGCACTGGTTTTGTACGCAGGGGACTTGGGGTGCAACACCAACTGTGGTGTCCAAATGGTTGCTGGTGTCACCCCTCCCACAACTCCAGGCACTGTAGCCCCAGTGCAGATTCCTTCCGCTTGACAGAAGGTGAGGACAGGGTACAGAAGACTGCATCTTACAACTTGGGTGCTACCTGACCTGAAGTAAAATGAAGCATCTGGGAGATTCCTGAAATCCCAGATTTCAAGTCTTTACTCCTGGATGGTGCTTATAGATCCACCTTCGGTCAGAAGGGATTTCACTGCCTTGATAAGAAGAACATAGATGAATTAACCAACTGCTGACTAAAGTGATCTTCAGCTTTGAGTAAATAGCAGCAGCCAGGCAATTGTGGCCACAGGATTTGGGTGGGTACCAGTATTTTGCTGCCCTGTAAAAATTTGGATGTGACCTTGAATGATGCCACCTATGGTGGACATGAGAGTGCCCACATCACCCCTTTCTCCAATTTCAGATAGCCCAGTGCCAAGAGAGACTCCTTTTGATTGGGTGAAAGAAATTGAGAGACTTTTCCTAGTGACCTAGTGAATTGTGTCTTATCTTACCCAAGTTCACCAAGGCATTGTGTATAGGAGGCTGCAGGATTTGCAGCATTCCTGGGCTTACGGAGCCCCATAGTGCTGAACCAGCTGCAGTGACCATAGGCTTTGGTCACAACACTCAATCCCCTTGGAATTTGTAAAATGTCCTCTCAAGAGCACATACAAACAAGCCCAGACTGTGAATATTAGTTTAAATATATATATGTCTTCCATGCCCAGACATCAGTGAATGTCCTGAAGTGCCAAGAACATCCAGGAAAACATGACCTCACCAAACCCACAAAATAAGACTCTAGCAACCAATATTGAAGTGGTGGAGATATATGACCTTTCAGACAGGGGATTCAAAATTGTATTGAGAAAGTTCAATAAATGTCAAGATAACAAAGAGAGGGAATCCAAAATTCTATCACAGAAATTTAACAAAGTGATTGAAATAATTAAAAAATTCAAGCAGGCATTCTTGAGCTTAGAAATACAATTGAGAAACAAAATTGCAACAGAGTCTCTCAACTGCAGCTCTGATCAAGCAAGAAAAAATTAATGAGCTCAAAGACAGGTTATATCAATATATAGAGTTAGAAGAGAGGAAAGAAAAAAGGATAAAGGAGGATAAAAAATGCCAAAAAAAAGTCTAGAAAATGGCCTCAAAAGGACAAATATAGGAGTTATTGCCCTTAAGGAGGATGGAAAGGGAGATAAAGTTTATTTAAAGAAATAATAAGAGAAAACTTCTTAAAACTTGAGAAATATATGAATATCCAAGTATAAGAAGATAAAAAAAATCCAAGAAATGGAACCCAAATAATACTAAACTCTCAAAGGTCAAGGAAACAGAAAGGACTGTAAAAGAAGCAAGAAAAAAAAGAAGCAAATAACATATAAAGGAGTTCTGGTGTGTCTGACAGAAGAAACTGTATAGGTCATGAGGAAGTGAGATGACAGTCAAAGTGCTGAAGGAAAAAATAATCTTTCAACCTAGGTTATATTAATCTAAGTTATCCTTCAAACATGAGCTAGAAATAAAGGTTTTCCTAGACAAGCAAAACTTGAGGAATTTGTCAATGCCAGACCTGCCTTAAAAGACATGCTAAAGGGAGTTATTGAATTTAACGAAAAAAAAATGTTAATGAAAAACAAGAAATCATCTAAAGGCATGGAAATCGTGGGTACGCAGAAAAATACAGAATAACATTGCCATTGTGGTATGTAAATCACTCATATCTTTAGTAGGAATATCAAAATAAAGCTATCAAAAATAGTTTCCAAAATACAACTATTTAAGAAACAAACAATCTAAAAATATGTAGGCCAGGAGTGGTGTCTCATGCCTATAATCTCAGCACTTTGGGAGGCTGTGGTGGGCAAATCACCTGAGATTAGCAGTTCAAGACTAGCCTGGCCAACATGACAGGATTCTGTCTCTGCTAAAAATATATAAATTAGCTGGGTGTGGTGGTGGGCTCCTGTAATCCCAGTTACTCAGGAGGCTGAGGCAGGAGAATCACCGAAACTTGGGAGGCAAAGGTTGTGACGAGTGGAAATTGCATCACTGCAGTCCAGCCTGGGCGACAGAGTGTAAAGAGAGAAATGTAAAGAGACAAAACAGAAAGTCAAACAATGAGGACAGGGTGGAATAAAAAGTATAGAGGTTTTTAGTTTTCTCTCTTTTTTTTTGTTTGCTTTTTTTCCTTTCTTTGTAATCAGAGTTAAAGTATCATCAGTTCAAACTAATTTGTATAAAATGTTATTTGCAACTATTTGGCAACCACAAAACAAAAACTTATAATAGATACATAAAAATAAAAAGTAAGAAATAACAACACACTACAGGAGAAAAACACTTTTACATAAGACAGAATAAGCAGAAGGAAGAGAGGAACACAAAACCAAAAACTTCTATACTTTTTATTCCACCCTGTCCAAACAACCACAAAACAAATAACACAATGGCAGTAGTAAGTCTTTACCCATCAGTAATAACAATGATTGTAAATCGACTACATTATTCAAAAGACATAGAGTGGTGGAATCAATTAAAAAATAAGACCCAAACATATGATGCTTACAAAAAACCCACTTCACCTATAAAGACACACATATAGATTGAAATTAAAAGAATGGAAAAATACATTCCATGGAAATGGAAACCAAAAAGAGCAGGAGTAGCTATAATTATATCGGGTAAAATAGATTTCAAGAAAAAAAACTGAAAAAAAAAAAGGTCATTATATAATGATAAAAGGATCAATACAGCAAGGTAATATAACAATTATAAATATATTTGTGTCCAATGCTAGAGCACTCATATTATTAGAGCTAAAGAGAGAGATAGATCCCAATATCATAATGGCTTGAGACTTCAACATCCACTTTCAGCATTGGAGAGATCATCTTGATAGAAAATCAACAAAGAGACATCAGACTTAATCTTAACTACAGACCAAATGGACCCAATAGACATTATCTGACTTCAAATTATACTACAAATCTATAGTAAACCAAACAATATGGTACTAGAATAAAAACGGATGCCTCAACCAATGGAATAGAAGAGATAATACAGATATAAATCTATCCATTTATAGTTATCTCAGTTTTGACAAAGGTGCCAAGGACATATGATGGGTAAAGCCGAGTTTCTCCAATAAGTAGTGCTAGAAAGACTGGATATCCACATGTAGAAAAATGTACTAGACCCTACATCTCTCACCATGTATAAAAATTAAGTAAAAATTGATTAAAGACTTACATCCAAAAATTGTAACCATAAAGCTATCAAAAGAAAACATTGAGGTAACACTCCAGGTCATTGATGTGGGCAAACATTTGTTTAGGAAGACCTCAAAAACACAGCCAATCAAATCAAAGCTAGACAAATGAGATCACATCAAGCTAAAAAAGTTTCTGCACAGCAAAGTAAACAATTAACAAATTGAAAAGACAGTCTACAGAATGTGAGAAAGTGTTTGTGAATTTCCAATCTAACAAGAGATTAATATCCAGAATATATAATGACTTCAAACAACAGCAAAACAAACAAAACAAATAATCTTATTTAAAAATGAGCAAAATATCTGAATACTTCTGAAAAAAGACAAACAAATGGCTAATAGTATATGAAAAAAATGCCCAGCATCATTAATTATCAGAGAAATGCTGATTAAAGCTAAAATGAAATATTATTTCATCCCAGTTAAAATGGTTTATATCCTAAAGGCTAACAAAAACAAATGCTGGTATGGATGTGGAGAAAGGGGAGGCTTTGTACACTGTTGGTAAGAATGTAAGTTACCAATATGTAATATACAGTAACTATGGAAACTATAAAGATTCCCCCCACAAACTAATAACAGAACTACCATATGATCCAGCAATCCCACTGCTGGGTAAATATTCATAAGAAAGGCATTCAATATATCAAAAGCACATTTGAACTCTCATGTATTATACTGGTATCCACAATAGCTAAGATATGGAATCAACCTCACTGTCCATTGATAGATGAATGGACAAAGAAAATATTATACAAATTGTATTAGCCTGTTTTCAGACTGCTATAAAGAACTTCCCTGAGGCTGGGTAACTTATGAAGGAAAGAGGTTTAATTGACTCACAGTTCCACATGGTTGTGGAGGCCTCAGGAAACTTACAACCATGGCAGAAAGGGAGGCAGGCACATCTTACATGGCAGCAGGTGAGGTGTGTATGAAGGAAGTTCTCACAAGATCTGATGCTTTTATAAGTAGGAAACCCTTTTATAAGGGGGAAAGACTTCCCCCTTATAAAAGCATCAGATCTTGTGAGAACTCATTCACTATCACAAGAACAGCAGGGAGGAAACTGCCCCCATGACTGATCCAGTCATCTCCCACTAGGTCTCTCCCTCAACATCTGGGGATTACAATTCAAGATGAGATTTGAATGGGGACACAAAACATAACTATATCACATATACACAATAGAACATTATTAAGCGATTTAAAAATGGAAATAATATGAATGGAACTGGAGGACATTTTAAGTGAAATAAGCCAGGCAGAGAAAGACAAATATCATGTGTGTTCACTAATATGTAGAAGCTAAAGAAAAATAACTCACAGAGATAGGGAGTATAATGATGGTAACTAGAGTCTGGGAAGGATGCTGTGGAGGGGAGAATAAAGAAAGGATGTTTAATGGGTACAAAAATACAGTTATATTTTATATATATTACAGATAGAATAAGATCTAATGCTCAGTAGCACAATAGGAAAACTAGCTAACAATAATTTATTGTACATTTCAAAATAACTAAAAGTAGAATTGGAATATTTCAAACAAAAAGAAACGATAAATAATTGCAATACCCCATTTACCCTGATTTGATCATTATACATGGTATGCTTGTATCAAAACATCACATGTACCCTATAACATGTACAATAATTATGTATCCATAATTTAAATTTAAAAATTGAAAAAAACCCTCATGAACCCAAAATCCAAAATATTTCACCTAATTTTAATAAGGCGTCTCTAGCAATACTTTAAAATAATAATACATCATGATAAATGAGGTTTATTCCAAGTAAGCCAAATTGATTTAGCAATTTAAAAAATTCATGTATTGCTTTATAGTAAGGACCAAAAGAAAGGATTAAAGATAGGGAGGGTACTCTCTCAACATGATACAGGACATTTAAGAAAAACTTATATCTAACATCACACTTAATGATTAACAGAGTGCTTTCCCTACATCAGGGATATTCAGTCACATTGTTTCTAGTTAATATTGAATTAGGGTTCTAGCCAATTCAATAATGCGAGAAAAGGAAGTAAAAGCCATACCGAATGTTAAAAATAATAAAAAAAGCCTGCACAAAACAAAATTACTTTTATTCTAAAAACATAATCAGTTCTATAGAAAAGCCTAATGAATCTCACAGAAAGCAATTACAACTAATTAAGACAAATTACACAACTGAAAGCCAATATACAAAATGTCAATTGTATTCATACATTCTGACCACAAATAATAAATTATAATTTTCAAAAACACCACATACAATAGCATCTAAACCAAGAATACTTAAGATAAATTAAAATATATGTAAGACCTAGCCACTGAAAACTACAAAACGTTGCTGAAAGAAAATAAATATATTATCGTATGTTTATCAATATAATTAGGTGAATTCTTCCTAAATATATTAATGGTTTCAATGCAATAACAAGCAAAGTTTCAGTAGCTTTTATAGTTATACTTTAATCATAAAATTTATATGGAAATGCAAAGAACCTAAATTAACAAGAAAAAAAAAGTGTTGAAAAAGATCAAAGCTGAGGAACATGCATTATCGGGTTTCAAGATTTAATAAAAGGCCACAAGAATTAAAATTTTGTGGTGCTGATATATGAATGGACAAATGAATCAACAGAAATAAATAGAAAGTTTCTGAAAAATCAGTCAACTGATTTTTCTACAAATGTGTCAGGATAACTCATCAAAAAATAATTATATATTTTTAAACAAATGGTCCTGTAATATCTGTGTATGGATTTGGAAATAAATAAAAATCGAACGTTACTTCACACTATATACAAAATTTCACATTAGAACAAAGATCAAAATATAGAATTCAAGACTATATAACTTCTAAAAGAAAACACAGGATAAATCCTTTTGGCTAAGTAAGTTTTTTTTTTTCTTTTGCTAAAAGAAATTCAGATCATAGGTAAAAATTGATAAATTTTATTCAAATAACAACCATGTCTTTGAAAGACACTGTTAAAATACTGAAAAAGAAAGTTATGCAAATAAATAAAAAGGCAAGTAATGACATGGTAAGACATAGTTAACATGTATAAATATCTATATATTTATAACTTAACCTCTGTTTGTCTTTTCAGACATAGTTATATATAACAAACATACAAAAGAGCTGTTATGA
>NW_016107925.1:923099-955819 GCF_001604975.1 Cebus imitator | reverse complement strand
CATTAATAAAACATCTTGAAAAAAAGTTATTTTTATGCTTGTGTTTATTACATTTATATACTATTGTATAATTGAAATAACTTCCTAATAAATTAAAACTTTCTGCCTTTTACAGTTACTTTTACTTATTAAAATAATGCACTGAACTCATCACAGAATGTGACATGGTAGTTTTCAAGTCAATAATTTTCATACGAAAGGATGAAGTGCTATCGATGGCACTTAGGTTATTTTGCAATAACCATTTACTAAGTTACTTCCTCGAAGTTTTACCTTTAAAATCTGTAATCCATAAGAGAGATTAATATATTGGTCCTTCATAAATTGCCTATGATTTTTTGAAAGTATTTATGTTTATTATTTCCTGCTGATCTCTCTTCTATTCTGGTTGGCTCTGTATCCTGAGTCTGATCACCACAAACTGTATCTTGGTCTTCTGGCTTTAGCTGGGTTTGGAAAAAGGGGGGCACCAGAAAAGGAACAAAGAGTGCAAGGTGAGTGAAGTTAGGGTATTTGTCTTCCCATTCTCCCTGTTTATTACATTTCCAACAGTATTTGCTTTCCTCTTCATTTATAACACCTGTTGAGTGGGTCTTCAATTGCGCTAGATCTCTCCAGGTGCACTGCATTTTCTCTGCGGCTCCCTGCAGGATTTCCACCACTATAATTATTCGCTAAGTGCCTCACTATCCCTTTTTGGTTCACTTAACTTCTTTAAACTATTTTTAGTAAAACCATTTTGAGTATGCCATCTGTTTTCTGCCACAGCCCTAAATGATACAATAACTGGTATCATGAGTGAGATTCTGGGATTGATTTGCTCTCTTATCTGTGAGCAGATGGATAACCGCATTGTTGAGGGAAATAGAACACTGCAATCTGTGACAAAGTAGCATCACCATTTTTAATTTCTCACTAGAATGACGTGAAATGAATTAGTAATTGAGCACAAGGCATTGGGCAATCAATTGTCTTTGGCGCTTAGTGGATATGGCGAAAATGGTGATTGCAAAGTTTACAAAATGAGGCAAAACTGCTTCTGCCAATTCTGGAGAGTTTACACAAAGATAAATATATACTTAAAACATTGAACGCCCAATTCACGTCACAGGTGGAGATCCAGAATAGCTCAACAGCAGTCTTAAAACAGTCTCTTATATGGGATAGTATAAGGCAGACATGGCTTAATCGTAAGGATGTAGAGTTGCAATGTCAGTGAAATGTGCAACTTGCCAAATTGTTTATACTAAGATAAGTTGTTGGGAAAGGGTGGAACCATGAGATTAGGGCAAAAACAAGCAAAACTGAAATTTTTAAATCAAAAGTCTTCCCATATTGTTTTGCCCATGAAAGCAGCTAATGTCCTTTATCTCAGGGAACCAATTTTCCTTGCAAAGAACTGTTTTAGTGACTTCACTTTGTGTGCAGTTGCCTCAAAAATAGTATGCTGATTCCTCCAGATTTAAGTTCACCATCTTTTATTGCCTCCAGTTCCTTCGTAAAGGTTAACTAGAGAGAAAAGTACAAAGTCCCTTTCTAAATAAATAAATAAATTATATATACTGCGGTATTTGTAGGACTTTTGTCAATTTCATTTGTCAAGAGCTGGCAGGGGAGTTCTGGGAAATGATCTAGTGATGCTAAACCAAGAAAGAGAAATTATGACTTGAACTATGCCTAAGCTTAATATAGGAATGTTGAGCAAGGATTTTGAATAAAATATGAGATTAAACATTTATTTGTGGTAGAGTTATACCTGAATCAAGTTCCCATTGGAGTTTCACACTCCTTAGTCTAGTTCTAGACCTACATCAGTTTACAGACCTGGAACACATTAACTGAGAAGTCTGCTTGCTTTGAAAAATTGTAACATGGCAACAAGTTACAGAATATATCCTCCCCACACCTTCTCCCGTGGGAGTTTTGACCACTTTTTAGTGTGAATAAGCTCTGGAAAAGAGTGAAATATATTATCTGTGAAATACATTACCTGTTCTGTACAATATATGATCCAGGTAGGGCTGGATGCTATGGGTCATGCCTCTAATTCCAGCACTTTGAGAGGCAGGGCAGGTGGATTGCTAGAGACCAGGAGTGTGAGACCAGCCTAAGCAACATAGAGAAATCCCATCTCTACAAAAAATATAAAACTCAGCCACACATGGTGGCACACACCTGTAGTCCCAGATACTAGGGAGGCTGATGTGGGAGGATCACTTGAGCCCAGGAGGTTAAGGCTACAGTGAACTGTGATTGTGCCACTGCACTCCAGCCTGGGTAATAAAGACCATAATGACTATGGTCATGACTTTGAATTTTGTCTATGTAGAAAGTGCTCATTTGTTGTTGTTATTATTGTTTTGTTTTAATTAATGAAAGGACAAAAAAGAAGCTGAGCATAAAGAGTAAAATCTGAGGGATATTCCCTCCAATCCATCTCTGTCCCATATATTTTTTCCTGTAGTAAACCCAGAAAGGCTGACTTCTATGGTCCATATCACCCACGCCAGTTGGGAAGCAAGAGCCAGGTACGTTGAGGCAGGTTGTTAAAGGCAGATAATTTATTTCCTGGGCAAACTCCTGCCCAATTGTGGTCTAGCCAGTGGCTACTTTCTTCATCAAATGAAGCTTCCCTTAGGCAGCAGGACCTGCCTAAAATATCTTCCAGGATTTTAGCTCTTACTGGGTCATGGTAATATCATTTAATTCTCTTGCTCCATCAACTCTGTGGATAAAATAGTATCCTGCTGATACTAGTCTCAGAGTGTTTCACCATCCTATTTGTATTTACTTAACCCCTGTAAATATTTATTTATATTTGTTTTTCCTTAAGCTTATTAAATTAAGCCTTCGTGAATTAAAAGTGTTAATTTCTATCAAGTCCAACTTTTGTTTTCTGAGCTTTGCTTTTTGTATTATATCCCAAAACTCTTTTCCTAATGAAAAGATAAAATATTTTCTTCTATAGTTTCTTAAAGAAGTTTTATCATTTTACATTTTATATTTAAAAATATGGTCGATTTTTAGCTAGTTTTATATAAGGTGCCAAGTATACATCCAGGTTAATTTTATTGTCTATGGAAATTCAAATGTTCCAGCAACATAAAAAACTATCTTTTATATGGCATTTTGGTAGAAAAAAAGCCTTCCACCAATTCCAATTATTCCCTTCTATTCACTGTACAATTTTTTTCATATATTTTACTTTTATATATGCTAAGTAAGCACAATATATTTTTATTTTTTCTTTAGTTAAACGCTGTTGATTGTGCAATGTCTCTTGCCAAGAGCTAATGATACATTGTCCCAAGACCTCCTCTTCTTAACTGTACTGTCTGATACATAAGCTACTAACCGTGTGTGACTAATTAAATTGAAATTCACTTTCAACTGAAGACAAGAGGATGACTGGATGGATGACCAGAGCCAGGAAACACTGCTTCCAGTGTTTCCAGACCAAAATATTGAGTAAACCAACATACTTTGGCAGATCTTTGGATAGAGAACACCGACAATCTAGGGAGAGCTGACGCATAAACCAAGGCTGAAGAGAGAGAAAGCTGAAAACTATTTGTGGGGTACACAATTGCTAGGGCTACCTGAATGGCTCCTTTGAAAGAGGTGAGTTAAGGGAAAAGATGGACAGCCCATTCTTGCCACAGACCTCAGGGATCCTAACTAAAGGTGACCCTGTATCTCCCGTGGACATTTGTACCGGCAAATAGATCTTCTCAGAGAGTGGGCAGAGACAGGGATTCAGCCAGCATGAAGCCCAGGAGCTTTTGTGTATGGAGCAGCTGCAGCAGAGTGCAGCCAAAGCCCCCAATCCCCCTCGGATCCCCATCTCTATCCAAGTATCTCTAGTCCCAGCTGATACCTGGTTCAGGAGAGAGTGAGGCTGACTTCTCTGCAGGACTGGGGCACATCTGTTGCATAGGCCATCCTGCCCACCAGCCCCTCGCAGGGTCTCTGCCTGGCCACCCCACAGAAAGGGGTGTACATACAGCACAGCCTCCACTGCCTATTCTGGGTGATCCACCCAAGTACTCTTCTGGAATCCTGGGAGCACTTTCCTGGCAGTTAGAGCATGATTCACAGGGTCCAGGAGACAGAGGTGTGGCCTTTTTTCGGTACCGCAGGGCTATAGCATGCGGCTCAGGAATATTGAGCCAAGATCTGTGGCCAACATTTGAGTTGGGAAAAAGACCCTGCTCTCAGAGCACAGGGAGGGGTGAGACACATGGGTTCACTGGCCAGCATGGGAGCAGGGCATGCCTCCCAGTGCAGGGCCAGTCATGAAAAGGTGTGTTCTGTCTCCTAACTGAGACCTCTATCCTGGAGAGCCAAGCAATTTGGAATACCTAACAAAAGAAATATGTGTGGCATTAGTGATTGAAGGGGGCTCCCCCAAGGCCCAGAAGTAGACCAGGTAAGGGTGTCATCTCACTTCCCTGCACACTACAGAGCATTGCTTGCAATGCAAGGAAATACAAAAGAACCTGTAAAGGAAGTAAGACCCCATCTGCCAGCCATTACTCTAAAGCACCATCTACTGGATCATAGCCCAAACTACAATGCTAAAAATATTCTGCCAATACAGACCCATGTGACACAACAGGCAAAAATACAGTAACATAATAATAATAATAATAATAATAATAATAATAAAATAAAATCCTAGACAGAGGGCTGGGCCTCTGAAAATACTTAAAATAAAAACAATTGGCTATTGTCAACTTACAGCACAGTTAAAGAAACACCAGTCCTCCCAGATGAGAAAGAATCAGCTTAAGATCTCTGGCAATTCAAAAAGCCAGTATCCCCTTACCTTCAAATGAGCCCACTACCTTCCCAGCAATAGTTCCTAACCAGACTGAAATGACAGACATAAAATTCAAAACCTGGATGACAAGGAAGCTCATTGAGATCCAAGAGAAAGAGGAAACCCAATGTAAAAAATTCAAGTAATCCAGTAGGACAGTCCAAAAGCTGAAAAATAAACTAGCCATTTTAAGAAACAACAAAACTAAACTCTATAACTGAAAATTTCACTACACGAATATCTCAATACAATTGGAAGGACTAGTAGCAGAATAAACCAAGGTGAGAAAAGAATTTCATAGCTTAAAAATCACTTATTTGTGTCAAGTTAGACAAAAAATAAAGAAAAACTAATTTTTGGAAATGCAAATAACTTCTGAGAAATATGCAATTATGTGAAGAGACTAAACCTATGACTCACTGGTATTCTGAAGAGGGAAAGAGAGAGAATAAGCAACTTGGAAAATATTTTTGAGGACATAGTCCATGAAAAATGTCCTGCTTTCACTAAAGAGCTTGACATACAAATCCAAGAAATATAAAGGACCCCTGCTAGATACCATACAAGTTGACCACACCTCAAGTACAGTATCAGATTCTCCAAGGTCAATGTGAAAGAAAAAAATCTTAAGGACAGCTAGAGAGAAGAGTCAGGTCATATACCAAGGGAATCCACATCATTCTAATAGCAGATCTCTCAACAGAAAGCTTACAAGACAGAAGATATTGGTGGCCTATTTTCAGTATCCTTAATGAACAAAAATTATAGCCAAGTATTTAATATCCTGCCAAACTAAGTTTCATAAGTGAAGGAGAAATAAAATTCTTCTCAGAGAAGCAAACACTAAAGGTATTCATTATAACTAGACAAGATTTACAAGAGGTCCTTAAGAGAGAGCTAAACACAGGCATGAAAGAATAACACCTGCTAACATAAAACACACTTAAGTACATAGCCCAGAGAGAGACATTACAAAGCAACTACATAATCAAGTCTACAAAACAACCAGCTAATGGCAAGACGACAGGATTAAAATCTCTAGTGTAGATCCTAACCCTGAATGTGACAGTTTAAAGAACTCACTTAAAAGACAGAGCCACATACTGGATAAAAAGGCAAGACCCACCCATCTGGTGTCTTCAACAGACCCATATCACATATAGTGATAAACGCACGCTCAAAGTAAAGGAATATAGAAATAACTCCCATGCAAATGAAAAACAAAAGACAGCAGGAGTCACTATTCTTATATTAGATAGAACATACTTGAAATCAACAACAATTAAGTAGAACAAAAAAGGGCATTACATGATAAAGGCTACAATTCAACAAGAAGACTTAACTATTCTAAATATATACGCACCCAACATTGGAGCACGCAGATTAAAAACAAAACAAAACAAACAAAAAGACAAGCTCTTCTTGACCTATAAAAAGATCTAGCCACACAATAATAGTAAGAAATTTCAAGACTCCACTGATAGCATTCACAGATCAAGCCAGAAAATTAACAAAAATAATTCTAGACTTACATGTGACACTCAATTAATTGAACCTAATAGACATCTACAGAATGCTCCACCAAGATCACAGAATATACATTCTTCTCATCTGCACACAGAACATATGCTTTAAGATGGACCAGGCTAGGTGCGGTGGCTCATGTCTGTAATCCTAGCATATTGGGAGGCCAAGGTAGGTGGATCATCTGAGGTTGAGAGTTCGAGACCAGCCTGACCAACATGGAGAAACCCTGTCTCTACTGAAAATACAAAATTAGCCAGGTGTGGTGGTGCATGCCTGTAATCCCAGTTACTTGGAAAGCTGAGGCAGGGGAATCGCTTGAACTTGCTTCTGAATAATTTCTGAGTGAACAACAAAATTAAGGCCAAACAGCATGGTAAAACCCATTTCTACTAAAAAATACAAAATTAGCTGGGCATGGTGGTGTAGTCCCAGCTACTCAGGAGGCTGAAGCATGAGAATTGCTTGAACCCGGGAGGTGGAAGTTGAAGTGAGCTGAGATGGCGCCACTGCACTCCAGCCTGGGCGACAGAGCAAGACTCCATCTCAAAAAAAAAAAATAAAATAAAAAAAGTCCAAAAAATTTTATTGAATAAAAATGGGGACAAGACTTACCAATATTTCTGGGATTCAGATTAAGCACGTTAAGAGAAAATTTTATAGCACTAATACTTTCATCAATAAGTTAGAAACAAATTAACAATCTAACTTGGCACCTAAAGAAACTAGAAAAACAAACAAACCCCAAAGCTATAAAAAAAGGAAAGAACTAAATTAGAGAGGAACTGAATTAAAGTGAGAAGCCAAAATCCATTCAAAAGATCAATGAAACCAAGAGATTGATTTTCAAAATAAGCAAGATTGATAGACTACTTGCTAGATTAACAAAGAAAAGAGAATATTTTAAAAAGTACAATGAAAAATGACAAGTATGACATTACTACCAATCCCACAGAAATATAAAAGATTATTAGAAACTATAATGAATAATTCTAGGCACAAAAATTAGAAAATATAGAGGATATGGATATATTTCTGGAAAGACACACACTCCCAAGTCTGAACCAAAAAGAAGGTAAAACCCTGAAAAGAGTAAGTTCCAAAATTGAATCAGCAATAAAAAGAAAACTAATAACTAAAAATAAGTCCCTGGACAAGATGAATTCATAGCCAAATTCCACCAGACATGCAAAGAAGACCTGGTGCCAATTCTGTTGAAATTATTGCAAAAACTTGAGGACGAGGAACCACTCCCTAACTCATCCTATGATCAAGCATCAGGTTGATACCAAAATCTGGCAGAGACACAATTAAAAAGAAAACTTTATATCAATATTCCTGATGAATGTAGATTCAAAATTTCTCTAGAAAATATTAGCAAATGAAATCCAGAAGCACATTAAAAAGTTAATATACCACAATCAAGTAAGCTTGCTCCCTGGGATGTAAGACTTTTTCAACAAATACAGATAAATAAATGATATTCTCTACATAAACAGAATTAAAACCAAAAATCATATGATCATCTTAATAGACACACACAAAAAATCTTTCAATAATATCCAGCATCCCTTCATCATAAAAACCCTCAACAAATTAGGCATCAAAGGAGCATACCTAAAAATAATAAGAGCCATCTATGGCAAAACCACAGCAAACCTCATACTGAGTGGGCAGAGCTGGAAGCATTCTCTTTGAAAACCAGAACAAGACAAGGATGCCCAATCTCACAACTCCTATTCAACATAGTACTGGAAGTCCTAGCCAAAGCAATCAGGCAAGTGAAAGAAATAAAAGTCATTTAAACAGGAAAAAGAGTAGTAAAACTCTCTTCACAGATGATATGATTATATACCTAGAACACCTCACAGTCCCTGCCAAAACGCTCCTGGAATAAATAAATAGCTTCAGTAAAGTTTCTGGATACAAAATCAATGTAGAAAAATCAGTAGCATTTCTCTACAATAATCATGTTCAAGCTGAGAGTCAAATAAATAATATAATCCCATTTACAATAGCCACAAAATAAATGAAGTACCTAGTAATACATCTAAAGGAAATGAAAGAGCTCTATAAGGAGAATTAAAAAAAACACTGCTGAAAGAAACCAGAATGACACAAATAAACAGAAAAACATGTCATGCTCATGGATTGTAAAAATCGATACTGTTAAAATAACCATCCTAACCAAAGCAATTTACAGATTCACTGCTATTCCAATCAAACTACTAGCATCATTTTTTCACAGAATTATATAAAAGTATTTAGGATTATGTATGGAATCAAAAAAGAGCCCCAATAGCCAAAGCAATCCTAAGCATAAAGAACAAAGCTGGAGGGATCACAATACCTGTCTTTAAGCCTATAGTAACCAAAACAACATGGTACAGGTTAAAAAAGGATAGATATATAGATCAGTGGATCGATCCACAAGAGAAAACCCAGAAATAAACCTGCTCACCTACAACCATCTGATCTTCTATAAAGCTGACAAAACAAGCAGTGGGAAATGATTCCTTATTTAATAAATGGTGCTGGGATAACTTGCTAGTCATATGCAGAAGAATGAAACTGGATCCCTACCTTTCACCATATATAAAAATTAATTCAAGATGGATTAAAGATTTAAATGTAAGATATCAAATTATAAAAATCTTAGGAGAAAACCTAGGACATATCCTTCTTAATATCGGCCTTGGCAAATAATATTTGGCTAAGTTCCCAAGAGCAATTGCAACAAAAACAAAAATTGATTTGTGGGACCTATAAAGAGCTTCGGCACTACAAAATAAATCATCAATAGAGCAAACAGGCAACCTAAAAATTGAGAGAAAATATTCACAAACTATGCATCTGACAACGGCCAAATATTCAGAATCTAGAAAGAACTTAAACAAAAAGTAATTCCTCTAAAAAATGGGCAGAGAAACTGAACAAACACTCCTCAAAAAAAGATATACATGTGGCCAACAAACATGAGAAAAAATGCTCATCATTATTAGTCATCAGAGAAATCCAAGTTAAAACCACAATATCTCATACTAGTCAAATGGCTATTAAAATGTAGATAACAATAGATGCTGGTTAGGCCACAGAGAAAACATTCTGCTTATGCATTGTTAGTGAGAATGTCAGTTAATGCAGCCGCTGTAGAAAGCAGTTTGGAGGTTTTTCAAAGAATTTAAAACAGAGCTGCCATTTGACCTAGGGTTCCCATCGTTGGATATATACTCAAAGGAAAATAAATCAGTCTACCAAGAAGACACATGCACTTTTAAGTTCACCAAAGTGCTATTCACAATAGCAAAGACACGGGATCAAACTGTGTGCTCATCAGTGGTTGAGTAGATAAAGAAAATGCTGTACATATACACCATGAAATACTTCACATCCACAAAAATGGGTGAAACCATTCTTTCCAGCAACATGAATGATGCTAGAGGCCATAATCGTCAGTGAATTAATGAAGAAACAGAAAACCAAATACCACATGTTCTCATTTATATATGATAGCTAAACAATGGTTACACATGTATATAAACATGGAAACAACAGACACTGAAAACTACTAGAAGGGGCAGGGAAACTAGGAGGGAGAATAGGTTGAAAACTTCCTGTTGCATACTATGCTCAAATTCCATTTGACCCAGCAATCCCATTATGGGTATATAACCAAAGGACTATAAATTGTTCTATTATAAAGACACATGCACACGTATGTTCATTGCAGCCCTGTGTACAATACCAAAGTCCTGGAACCAACCCAAATGCCCATCAATGATAGACTGAACAAAGAATATATGGCACATATACATACACCATGAAATACTACACAGCCGTAAAAAATGATGAGTTTGTGTCCTTTGTAGCGACTTGGATGAATCTGGAAACCATCATTCTCAGCAAACTGACACAAGAGCAGAAAACCAAACACTGCATGTTCTCACTAATAGGTGGGTGTTGAACAATAAGAACACGTGGACTCAGGGAAAGGAGCATCATACACTAGGGGCAGTTGGGGGGGTGCCTATGGGAGGGACAGCACGGGGTGGGGAGGGTGGGGAGGGATAATATGGGGAGAAATGCCAGATATAGATGAAGGGGGAATAGAGGCAGCAAACCAACTGGTTGCGTATGCACCTATGCAACAACCCTGCATGACCTGCACATGTACCCCAGAACCTAAAGTAAAATAATAATAATTACTTTGCATATATGCTTCTGCTAAATCAATACATAAAGTAAAAAAAATTTCCTCAGTTATACTAGCTACATTTCAAGTACTCAGTAGATACTTGCGATAGTGATCATCTCACTGCAGAATGGAGTATTCTCATTGTCTCAGAAAGTGTTGTTGAGCAGCTCTGTTGTAAAAACAGTTTGTGGTCATATATACGTCAGTATAATAAAACTTATTGAATTTTACCTTTTTTTGTATTGACTTGTAGCAATTTTACAAAGTGATATATTTATTGTTGCTTAAATATGATACTTGAGATGATTTTCTTAGTTTACTTTAGGATTTGTAGATAGCAGCCATTAATCTCCTATGAGAAATGCATAAGAAATCTCACAGTTCCAAATTCCATTTTTAAAATCTATTGATATTTATATTAGTCATTTCGCCTACTGCTATATAAAGAAATAATTGATACTGGGTAATTTATGTTAAAAAGAGGTTAAATTGGCCCATAGTTCCACAGGCTATACAGGAAGCACATAATGGCATCAGCTTCTGGGGAGAACTCAGGGAATTTACAATCATGAAGAAAGGCAAACAGGAGTGAGGCATTTCATATGGCCAGAGCAGGAGAAAGAGAGAGAGCAGGAGGATGCCACACAATTTTAAGTGACCAGATGTCATAACAGCTCACTCACTGTCATCATAATAGTACGCAAGGAGAAATCTGCCTCCACGATCCAACCACCTCCTATGGGCCCTACCTCCAACATTGGGGATTACAATAATTCAATGTGAGATTTGGGCAGGGACATGGATCCAAACCATATCAAGATCTCTTAAAATGCCTTATTTCCACAAATGTAAGATTTATGTATATATATATGGTTTTTAACTTTTTTTTTTTTTGATAGAGTCTTGCTTTGTTGCCTAGGCTGTAGTGCAGTGGTGCCATCTTGGTCACTGCAAACTTTGCTTCCTGGGTTCAAAGGATTCTTGTGCTTCAGGCTCTCGAGTAGCTGACATTACAAGAGGCGCACCACCATGCCTGGCTAATTTTTGTACTTTTAGTAGAGACGGGGTTCACCATGTTGGCCAGGTTGGTCTCAAACTTCTGACCTCAGATGAGCTGCCCGCCTGGGCCTCTCAATGTGCTGGGATTATAGGTGTGAGTAACCACACCCGGACCAGAATTTTAATTTTTTAAATTTTGTGTTCTATGAAGAAATTTTTGAATGTTTCTTGTCCCCTTTGGGGCTTCTATCTTTCATAGATAATTTGCAAGTAAAAAATTGACAATATTCAGTAACAAAAATTATAGTTAAAGAGAAAACCAATCAGTGGACAGCTATATTTCTTGAAAAGCAATATATAATACATATCTGTTAATATTTCTTATATTTAAAAATAATATTTCTCAGTCCTTCAATCATCACTTACAAAGGGTTCATATATTTAAAGTTTTGATAAGAATAGAATATAAAATCATAATAACCAAAAATATTTTATAAAACAAAGAGAGTTTAAAAACACCCAAAGATGGCTTTTTTGGAGAAGAATTAAAATCTGGCTTAATATTTAAAAAATTTAGAACAATGACTCCTATACCTTTTCCATTATCTTTTAACACTCAAAAATGAAGCAGAAGCATTTTTAGTATTCTTAAAAATGAACTTTAACCTTATTATAAATTCTGTCAGGACAGATGAAAAGCTACCCGATAATAACCTTGGAAAATAATTTGCTTTCTACTTTTGAATTCAGCTTCAAGATCAAACTCATTGTTTATAGGAACGCTTTCTGTGAAAGATTTACTTTAACACAAAAGATTCATTCTAACCATAAATGATATATATGAGGGTGATCACTTTTAATAACAATAAAACAACTTTGTTCTATGTCTTGAATGTCCAGAATGTTATTAGGTATTGTCAGATATGCAGGAAGCATTAAGGAAATAGCTTTGTGGCAGAGTTAAGGCTTATAAAACAGGTTCTATTTAGCAATTAGGATAATACAATATCACATATAAACATGTGTGGCATGGATAAAAACTTCAACATAATTTTCAGCATGAATGAATCAGTACATTTTGGGGAGAAAATTTTTTACCATGAAGGTGAAATTAGAGTGGTGGATTTAAAATGCACAAGAGTCTCTTGACCTCGTGATCCACCCGCCTCGGCCTCCCAAAGTGCTGGGATTACAGGCATGAGCCACCGTGCCTGGCTCTATTTGCCAGTATTTTACTGAGGATTTTTGTATCAATGCTCATCAGGGATATTAGCCTGAATTTTTAGTTTTGTTGTGTCTCTGCCAGGTATCAGGATGATGCTGGCCTCATAAAATGAATTAGTACCTCCTTTTTAATTGTTTGGAATGGTTTCAGAAGGAATGGTACCAGCTCCTCTTTGTACCTCTGGTAGAATTTTGCTGTGAATCCATCTGGTATTGGGCTGGTTTTTGTTGACGGGCTATTTATTACTGCCTTCATTTCAGAAATTTTTATTAGACTAATCAGGGATTAGAATTCTTCCTGGTTTGGTCTTGGAAGGGTATATATGTCTAGAATTTAATCCCTTTCTTCCAGATTTTCTAGTTTATTCGTGTAGCAATGTTTACAGTATTGTCTGATGGTAGTTTGTATTTCTGTGGTGTCAGTGGTGATATCTCCTTTATCTTTTTTTATTGCGTCTATTTAATTCTTCTCTTTTCTTCTTTATTACTCTAGCTAGTGGGCTATTTCATTAATTTTTTCAAAAAACCAGTTGCTGAATTTATTGATTTTTTAGAGTTTTTCATGTTTCTATCTCCTTCAGTTCCACTCTGCTCTTAGTTATTTTTTGTCTACAGCTAGGTTTTGGATTTGTTTGCTCTTGCTCCTCTAGTTCTTTTAATTGAGATGTCAGGGTGTCAATTTGACATATTTATAGCTTTCTAATATGGGTATTTAGTGCTATATATGGGCATTTAGTCCTCTTACCACTGCTTTAGCTGTGTGCCAGAGATTTTGGTAGGTTATCTCTTTGTTCTCATTGGTTTCAAAAAACTTGGTGTTTTCTGCCTTAATTTCATTATTTACCCAGGAGTCATTCAGGAGCAGGTGGTTAAATTTTCATGTAGTTATGTTGTTTTGAGTGAGTTTCTTAATTATGAGTTCTAATTTGCTTGCACTGTGGTCTCAGAGACTGCTTTTCAGGATTTCAGTTCTTTTGCATTTGCTGAGGTGTGTTTTATTTCCAATTATGTGGTTGGTTTTTGAATAAGTGTCATGTGGCACAGAGAAGAATAACTACTTTACAATTCATATGAAACAGAAAAAGAGCCTGCAAAGCCAAGACAATCCTAAGCAAAGGAACAAGGCTGGAGGCATCATGCTACCTGACTTCAAACTATACTACAAAGCTACAGTAACCAAAACAGCACGGCACTGCTACCAAAACAGACATATAGACCAATGTGACAGAATAGGATCCTCAGAAATAACACCACACATCTACAACCATCTAACCTTCAACACATCTGACAAATACAAGAAATGGGGAAAGGATTCCCTATGTAATAAATGGTGCTGGGGTTGCTTGAACCAGGGAGGTGCAGGTTGCAGTGAGCCAAGTTTGTGCCACTGCACTCCAGCCTGGGTGACAGAGTGAGATTCTGTCTCAAAAAAAAAAAAAAAAAAAAAAAAAAAAGAAAGAAAGAAAAGAAAAGAAAGAAAAGAAATGATGTGGGGGAAACCTGCTAGCCACATGCAGAAAACTGAAACTGGACCGCTTCCTCACACCTTATACAAAAAATTAACTCAAGAGAGATTAAAAATTTAAATGTAAAACCCAAAACCATAAAAACCCTAGAAGAAAACCTAGGCAATACCATTCAAGACATAGGCATGGACAAAGCTTTTATGATGAAATAACCAAAAGCGATTGCAACAAAAGCCAAAATGGACAAATGGGATCTAATTAAACTAAAGAGCTTCTACACAGCCAAAGAAACTATCATCAGAGCTATCAGGCTACCTACAGAATGGGAGAACATTTTTGCAATTTACATCTCTGACAAAGGTCTAATATCCAGAATTTACAAGGAACTTAAACATATTTTCAGGAAAAACAAACAACCCCATCAAAAAGTAGGCAAAAGATATGAACAGGCACTTCTCAAAATAAGACATTTATGCAGCCTACAAACATACGGAATAAAGCTCAGCAACACTGATCATTAGAGAAATGCAAATGAAAACCACAATTAGACATCATCTCATGTCAGTCAGAATGGCAATTATTAAAATGTCAAGAAACAACAGATGCTGGTGAGGCTGTTGAGAAATAGGAATGCTTTTACATTGTTGGTGGGAATGTAAGTTAGTTCAACCACTGCGGAAGACAGTGTAGTGATTCCTCAGGGATCTAGAACCAGAAATAACATTTGAGCCACCAATCCCATTACTGAGTATATGCTCAAAGGAATATAAACCATTCTATTATCAAGATACATGCACACACATTTTTCGCCGCACTATTCACAATAGCAAAGGCATGGAACCAATCCAAATGCCCATCAATGATAGACTGGATAAAGGGATAAAGAAAATGTGGTACCAATATACCATGGAATACTATGCAGCTACAAAAATGAATGAGACCATGTGCTTTGCAGGGACATGGGTGAAGGTGGAAGCCATCATTCTCAGCAAACATGGGAACAGAAAACCAAACACCACATATTCTCACTCCTAAGTGGAAGTTGAATGATGAAAACACATGGACATAGGGAGGGGAACAACACACACTGGGGCATGTTGGGGAGCGGGGGTGTGGGAGGAGGGAAAGCATCAGGACAAATAGCTAATGCATACAGGGCTAAAAACTTAGCCGATGGGCTGATAGGTGCAGCAAACCACCACGGCACACATATGGCTAAGTAAGAAACCTGCATGTTCTACAATGTATCCAGGAACTTAAAGAAGAAAAAAGAAGGAAAGGAAAAGGGAAAGGAAAGGAAAACTTCTCAGGAAAAAACAAGTGGACAAAAAGAAAATAATAGACAAGATAATTTTGAGGGTATAAGAATAGTATTCTGTTCTCTGCATAATATTAAAAAATACAAAATAAATAGGGATAATATAAACAACTCTCCACCACACTGTTAACTTTTGTATCGCATTTTAACATATTAAAATGTGAGCTGCTTTACATCAGCTTCAAAAAATGTCTTTTAAAAATATTGAAAGTACCAACTACCAGAAAATCTTTTTTGAATTTAAAATACCCAGGATGCATATTAAATGAGGAAATAATTATTCAGGGACTAAATGATCAACTTTTTAAGTATATTCCTAATGTTACATAAGAGGTTTGCAATAAAAAATTATTAATAAGAATAATAAACATTTATTGAGCCTTTACAATGTACAAAGCATCATGCTAAGACCCTAACATGCAATATTTTATTTAATCTCTACAAAAATTTTATAAAACAGACAGTAGCATTACCTTCTCTGTAATCACCTCTGTAAAATATCATTAATAAATACAACAAGGTTTTGAAACAATTACATAATTTTCTTACGATTTTATAGCTTTCATGTCTTAAAATAGAGACACAAGCTCTCTGACAAAAATCTGTGTATTTAATTGCTTCATTGATTTTTGCTCTTCAAACCTCCAAGTATCACTAGTAGAAAAAGTTACCTTCTGGATATTGGCCTAGGCACAGAATTCATTACTAAGTCCTCAAAAAGCAAATATAACAAAACCAAAAATAGACAAATGGAACTTAAAGGCTTCTGCATAGCAAAAGAAATAACACACTAAACACACAATCTTCAGAATGGGAGAAAATATTTGTAGACTATTCATCTGACAAAGTACTAATATCCAGAATCTACAAGTAACTCAAAAAACTTAAGTAAAAATTAGAAAAAAAGACAGTGGACGTGAACAGCAGTTTTCAGAAGACATGTAAATAGCAAGCATATGAAAACATGCTCGGCATCACCAATCATTAGAGAGATGTAAATTAAACCACCATGAGACATCATTTTGCACCAGTCAGAATGGCTATTATTATAAAGTCAGAAAGTAGACATGGTGGCACATGCTTGTAATCCCAGTTACTCAGTAGGCTAAGGTGAGAAGATCACTTGATCCCAGGAGTTTGAGGCTGCAGTGAGCTAGGATCAAACCACTGCACTCCAGCCTGGATAACAGTGAGACCTCATCTCTAACAAACAATTATAAAAATTTAAAAATAAAAGTTAAAACATAACAGATGTTGTCAAGGCCTCTAGAAAAGGGAATGTTTGCACACTGTTTGTGGGAATGTATATTAATACAATCTCCATGGAAAAGAGTATGGATATTTCTCAGTGAACTAAAAATAGAACTACCATTCAACCCAGCAGTACCATTACTAGGTATGTATCTCAAAGGTAAAGAAATTATTATATGTAAAAGATACCTGCACCTGTAGTGGAGCATTTATGATTTCAAATTTTGATTAGGGATTCCTAACCTGTTTTGGCATGATTTTTCACTCAAAAGAAACTATAAATATATATAAATATATATCTATAAATAGATACATATTATATATATAAAATTATATATCTATAAATATATATATTATATATATATTTATATATATAATTATATATATAATTTATAGATATATAATTATATATCTATAAATTATATTAGACATAATATAATTTATATATTATATATAATTTATATATATTATATATATTTTTATAATATATATTATATATATTTATATATATAAAATATAAATATATTTATAGTTTCTTTTGAGTGAAAAATCTATATATATAAAACTATATATATAGTTTGACTTTTGAGTGAAAGAAACTGTACATAGTTTCTATATATGTAATATAAACTAGATATATACAAGAAACTATATATATAGTTTATGTTACATATAAACTATATATATAAGAAACTAGTTATTTATAGTTTATATGTAATAGAAACTATAAGAAACTATATATAGTTTTTTTATATGTAATATAAACTATATATATATATAGTTTCTTTCACTCAAAAAAAATATATATATATTCCCATATATATATACTTTCCCATATATATATATTCATATATATATACATATATATATATATATATATACACACATTCATATATATAAGATATATATATATAGTTTCTTTTAGGAACATATATATATATATATATATATATAGTTTCTTTTGAGTGAAATATATATATGGGAGGATATATATATATTTAAAAATAATTACCTAATAACTTTATTATTTAGATTTTGAAAATAGTTTGCTATGGTAAATATCAAGTAATACAAAAAACTTTATTTTAAAAAAGAAGTGTCTGGCATAGCCCAATATATATTTTCTTAATTTTACTTTACAAAGCATTTTGTATAAATATAGTATTTTTTACCTCTCTAAGTTACACTGTCATCAGTCTGATGTTACAGAAAGGGAGTTAAAGTTCAGACAAAGTAAACGGTTTTTATGAAATTTCTCAGATGGTAGACAATAAATATGGGATTCCCCTACAGTTCTCTTGTTTTCAAATCCAGAGAATTTAACAAAAATACATGTTGTAAATTGACTTCCACACATATACTGCTGAACACATATAATGTATCACATTATAAAGGAAATATCCAAGAGAAAATGCCACTAAATTAATGTTAAACATGTGAATATATTTTCATATTTTAATGTTTTGACCAATGAAAGAGTACTTATATGATTTTTATATAAAATATTACTTGAACACTAACACTTTTATGTCTGATCAAGGGTTTTATATATCTTAGTGAAACTAGATGTTTCATAGCCTTTCCAGTGTTATTCTAAACATAAGTCATTACTCTATACTCAAAGCAACAAAATAATTCAGTGACAACCAGTTAAACATGAATTAAACCTGTAGTTTCTCAGTAAATTAGTTGTCTATTTCATAAGTGAAATTCCAGGGGTTCTCCATAGGGTTGAAAGAATAACAGTCACTACCCAAACTCTAATTATGAAATACAAAAGCAAGTTCTTTGGACTATCTCAGAGAAATGACAACTTCTTATAGCTTTTAGAAAAAAAACACAAAACTACGTATTCTTTTCAGTGCAAAGTATACACATATTCATTATAAAGTATATTCTCTCTTTTTTCCCATTGATTAGAAACTTATGATTCAGCCTTTTAGGGAAGAAAATATTTGTATAATCAAGCACTTTCATGCAAGTAAACTGCCAGAGGGAAAAAATACAAAAACAAAATCAAAAACAAAAAATAGAAACACTGACACAGGCAAACAAATAAGTGTTATAATGAGGGTACTGAAATCAAACAAAGTGGATTTCCTGGTTCCAAGCAAACTTTACATGGATTAAAAAAGACTTAAACCAGACCGAATTAATAGTTTTTTGGCCAGGTGCAGTGGCTCACGCCTGTAATCCCAAAACTTTGAGAGGCCAACATGGGTGGATCACCTGAGGTCAGCAGTTCTAGACCAGCCTGGCCAACATCATGAAACCCCATCTCTACTAAAAATACAAAATAATAACAAGCAGCCAGGTATGGTGGCATACGCCTGTAATCCCAGCTACTCTGGAGGCTGAGGCAGGAGAACTGATTGAATGTGGGCTCCATATAAAAAAAATTTTTTAATTAACAAAAAATAAGTTGCTAAAAATGGATATGTGAAATACTGTATATTTTAGTTTGATTTAACAGTGATGGAGTTCTGGGAACGTAGTTGTCTACCTCACGCATAGATAATCCTCTTTAATTGTGTTTTCCAAACAATTTGTCAGCAACCAATAGCTTATTGACATCTTTTTCTATACTACAATTGAAGACAGAGATTGAATAACTAAAGCAAGCTGCCATGAGGATCTATGTTTTATGATACAAAGAGCTAAAGAAAAGTGACTACTGTAATTGAGTTGGGAAGCCGTAAAACTAACCTGTAGAATTACCTTCTAGTGATTCAAATGCTGTCTGAAAATATGAACTATAACTATGTAGAATGCAAAAATTGATATTTGACATGTAATAAAAATCCAAGGTCTGCAAGAATAAAAATGCACGCAATTGGCTTTTTTTGTATTTTTAAGTGTTGTTTAAAAGATGAACACACAAGGTATGTATTTTTATTTAATCATTCTCAACAATTATAGACAGTTCATGAAAAAGCTAGACTAATGGTAAAAAGATGAAAAAATGTTCAACCTCTGTGATCAGAGAACACAAATTAAAACCTCAGTGTCATACCACCACATATTCAATAAAAAGCTAGAATTTAAAAGGCTACTGGTGAGAATATGAATCAAGGAAAACATTCATGTATTTCTGGGGTACGGGCAATGTAATTTTGAAAAAATTTGTTATTATCTAATGGTGAATATATGAATACCAAATGACTCCATATTTTTTATCTCTAGTAAACAGATGTTTCAGACCAGAGTGTTAGCAATAGAGTTGGTTGTAAGTGATTAGATTTTGGATATATTTAAAGATAGAGACAACGGGATTTCATGATTAATATGAAGAGAATGAGAAAAGAGCAAAATGTCATTCTAAGATTTGGGGCTTAAGCAACTGGAGAGACGGTATGTTCATCTAAGATAGTGAAGGTTCAGCAGTTCTGAGGGTGGGAAAGACATGTTGAACTTAAGATGTTTATTGGATATTCAAGCAGAGAGGCTCAATAGGCTGTTGGATATGTAAGTCTGAAATTCAGAAGAGGGGGCTGGGCTGGAGATGAAAATTTGGAGATGTTGGCATATAGGTGATATTTAAAGTCATATCACTAGTTTAGGTCATCAAGGACACAAATGTAATTAGAGACAAAAAGTGATGAAAATCAATCCCTTGTTACAATTACAGTTAATGTTAAGAAGTGTGAACGTATTACAAAAATGAAAAAGTGAAATGACACGCAATATATTTCAGCCATCTTCCAACTACTATTTTGAATCTCTTTACCAGTAGCCATAGATAAAATAAATCTCCATAAATTCATACTCATATAAATAAATTAACCAAACAAAAAAGGAGGGTGATGATCAAATCTCTCATGCAGGAGAATTCTAAGTAATTTTTATAGAAACTCCACCCTCAAAGAGATGGAGCATGATGACTTTTTTCCAATAAGTATAGTATGTAAATGGGATACTTTACACTGGAAAAGTCTGACAAAAACTGAATCCGGCCAGATGATCAAGGTCAACATCAACAGTGATATGTCATATTGATAGTATACCCTTGATATGATGTGATGAAAATAACTGATATTTGCAGCAACTTGAATGACTATTCATAGAATTATGCTTGTGTGAACAAAAGCCAATCCCCAAAGTTACATATTGCATGATTCCATTTATATAAAATTCTTGAAGTGACAAAATTCCTGAAATGGAGATAATTTAGTGATAATCAGGGCTTAAGGAGGAGAGGGTTGTAGGAATCAATGGGTGTGGCCATGAAACTGCACCATGAGGGAGCTTTGTTGTGGTGAAAATGTTCTGGTCTTGATGGTATTAATGTCAATATCTTGGTTGTGAGGTGGCACTATAGTTTGCCATATGTTACCATTAGAGGAAGCTGGGTAAACAGTACATGAGATCACTCTGTACCTTTTCTTACAACTGCATGAGAATTCACAACTATCTTAAATTAAAAGCTTAATTAAAAAATAAAATATAAGTAAAAATCTAACCTCATGATATTTTAATATTTTAATAACTACCTTATTAACATTTGTGCAGTTGCTCTATAGGCTAGAAGTGTATATGTCATGGGTGGTCCATGACCCTTTTTTTCTTCCAAGACCGATAGAGTATGTTTTATCCGTTATAAAATTGCAGTGTGGGCTGTATTTGGCAAATTCCAACTGGTCTCTTTATGTCTTTCTTATATCCACTTGTGTCAGCTTTATCTTATGTCTAGAAAACGATGCTCTAATTTATGTCACACATTTATTAATATCATAGCTGATTTTATGTTATAAATAATTCCTTATGATCTGAGATTATTAAACCTTATTTTTATTACCAAGTTTATTATCTTCAGTTGGATGGTTTTAATTGGAACCCCTCAATGATTTACATAATTGATTGTGAATAAACTAATATAAAATAAAATATGATTAGAGGAGACCATAAAGGTAAATAAGATAAATACTTAAAGAAAATTCATTAATTTAATGCATATTTTCAAGAGTATGGTCAATATAAACTTCTAAAATATAAAATTTGAACATGTAGAACAAATCTAATACACACACGTGTGTATTAGAACAAATCTAATACACACGTGTGTGTATTAGATTAGGGAGTAAAATAATCCATTAGTATCTAGATCTTAATTTGGAAAAATGAAAAAAGTTGTTCATACTTTTGTATATTAGATTAGGGAGTAAAATAATCCATTAGTATCCAGATCTTAATTTGGAGAAATTTAAAAAGTTCTGTATATTTTTCACTTTTAAAATTCTACATGCAGTAAAATTTGCTAATCAAGTTTTCAAAGGCATTTCAAAAACAATAATAGGAGCCACAGGATTGGTATAGAACTTGACTTTCTATGGAACTGTTTGCCTTAGAGTAGCAACATGTATTGATTTTGACATGCCAATAAAGTTACACAGAAAGAACTTGGGTTAAAATTGCATTTTCCATGTAACAGTAAAAACCTATGCAATAAAATTAAGTGAAGAGTGCAGATGTCCTTAATTCAAGGAGTTCTTTCTATGTGCTATTATGACCACTGCCACAAGTCTCCTGCAATTACAGTTAAGAACAAAATGTCTCACCCTTTCCAATTTATACTGTCAAAGGGACCTACTCACTGGAAGTTGCATTATTAGTAAGAACTGTGAAAAGAAGGCACTCTGAGGTCTGAGCTTTCATCCATTATTCACTAGAAAAAAATGATGTTTTTCTTAAGATGTTATATCTCTCCACATAATCACACCACATACAGATAAAAAAAAAAAAGCATAGACATGTCAACTTTCTATTGTACAATGCCACTTGACAATACAGTTTTACAAAATCATAAATGAATACTTCAAGAATTCTTGACATGCTTTCAGAAAATGGGAATGGTCTTTACTGGGGAGCATTTGAATAGGTTGATTTTTACCATGCTGAGTACTTATAAACATTAGTTCTACCTTGATATATTTTACACTTACAGAAACAATGAAGTAGCACAGGCCAAGAAAATGCATATTCATCTTGGATAAAATAAATCCCACCTCATGAAATTTTATATATATATATATATATATATATATACACACACACACACAGACATATATATATAAAAACCATATATACTTGTATATATCATTTATATATACAAATTTTATACAAGTATATATAATTTATAATGTGTATATATATATACATACAGACACAAATATACAAGTATATTTTAGTTATTTATTATATTTATATATTATATAGCATATATCACATATGAATATAAACATAATTATATAACATATATCATATATTAATATAAACATATAAATATAAAATTGCATTTTCCAATTATATAATTATATTTTTTAAATTTCATATCTATAATTTTATATAAATATATAACTATAAATATACAAGTATATATTATAAATATATTGTATATATATTTATACTATATATAAGTATGTATATATTTATATAAGTACATATAATGTATATGCAATTGTGTGTATATATACACAAGTATATATAGATATATACACTCATAAGTATATATAGATACTTACATATAAGTTCTTATACTTAGTACATACTTATATAGCTTATATAAGTATTTATAGATATACATAACTATATATACATATGTAACTGTATATATACATATACAAGTTCATACAGTATATATACATACACACACACACACACACACACGCACACACACACACGTAAATATATATATGATGGTCTGTTTTAAGGGAAAAAAACCTCTCTTCCCAGGTCCACAAGGGGCATGGTTTCATAGGCAAGAGCTTCCCATCACCATGCCTCCATCCACGTCCCCATCCAGGAATGTAAAGTTCTTTGACATTCCCCCGCACAGGCTAGGTAAAAATTCCAGGTGTGCTCCTTTGAAAAGTCTGCAAAAAGCTCTGGGAGCAGGGCTGTCTGTTGCGGGCCTAGCAGCCAATTCACTATGGAAGTCAAAGATCAAGCACTCCAGCGGAAGTCTGAAAGAATTCCTCTCATTGAACAAGTACATGAATTGGGCGAGAATAACTCCAGGGTTAAAATCTCCCTGCCCCTTACTTGTGCGGATTCCTCCCTTGGATCCCCTCCCACGGTAGCGTGGGAGCTCTCTTGCTCCTTCTCTCTTTCTCTCTCTGCCTAATAAATCACTCTGCTAAACTCTTTGGGTCTGTGATATTTATTCCAATGGTAAGCTTAACGCGCCTCCGGGATCCCTTCCCCATTCCTGGGGTAAGGTAGGTCAAGGACCTGGGCACGTCGGGGAAAACATCACATGAGAGAACAGGAAGCATCTTTGGGATGCCCAAGCAGCTCTGCTCATATCCCCGGGTTACATCTTTGGCAAGCGCCAGGAGGGAGCTGAGCCCCTGCGCCCCATACCCTGGTTACATATATACATTTATATATTTATATATATTTACGTACTTATATGCTTGTATATTGATATATACTGTATCTACTCGGATAAATACTGTATATACTTGCATATTTATATATTTGTACATTTAAACACTGTTATAGATATAAAAATATTTTTAAATACATAGAATTTAAAAAGTTAAAGTTGTTTTTTGAATTTTGAATTAAAAAATAGACTTCTGAATGGAAATGAACGCGTGTTGATGTTTAATAAGTAGATTTTTGGAAGGCATGCTGGTTAAATATATTTTAAACATAAACATAGGTCTAGGTTTTGCACTAAATATATATATGGCAATGTTTTCCTGTATCCTCCTTAATACTCAAAATATAATTTTGTTCAACACCAGCAAATATGTTTGTTTTTACTTACTTAGTTTCTGTATTTAAAAGAGTATCTTTATTTTGTGCTTGGAGAGCTTCCAGTATAAAAACCAAATTGAGAGAATAACATTGGCCATCTAATAAGCTAAAGATTATGGAATATACCCTGAAATTCTGAATTGTTTATTCTAACATAAACCCAATGGTTTATGCTGAAAAGCTAATGAGCTAAAACTGTGTGCATATTTTAGTGAAATATATGTTCACTATCTTTCCTGAAACTGTGCAATTTTATTAGCTCTCAGATAATACACTGCATTTAAAATCTTATATGTAATTATAAAAACAATTTTAATGGAAAAATAAAATATTAAAACTGTTATCACATATTATATTATGAAACAGAAGCCAACCAACCACACCTCTCAGTATATGGCACACATATCTAGATATTTGTCACTTAAGCAGACTGAGAACTGCATGGCAGCATCTACATGAACAAACACATTTTTTAAATATGGCAACAAGAATATTTAGCTGTAGAGCTAAGAAGCCTATCCTACTCACCAGAACGTCCAAATCCTATCAATTTCTATTAGAAATATCTCCCTCCTTCAACAACCCTAGCAATATACCTAGATTTTTTATTATGGCATTAGCATTTCTATCAGAAATCATTATCTTATCTCAAAGAGCCTAGAAGCTCTTTGTGGATAAGAATCTACCAACATAGTGATTCCTTGGTAATGATGTGCCTTTAGCAATTATTTGTTGAGAGGATTTAAGCATTAATTACAGAGTCAAATTAGTACATGTATTATAATAAAAACCATTCTATTTTATTTATTTATTTTTGAGAGATGGGGTCTTGCTATGTTGCCCAGGCTGGAGTGCAGTGGCTATTCACAGGTGTGATCCCACTATTGATCAGCACAGGAGTTTTGACCTGCTCTGTTTCCAACTTGGGCCGGTTCACCCCTCCTTAGGCAACCTGGTGGTATCCCACTCCCGGGAGGTCACCCTATTGACGCCGAACTTAGTGCGGACACCTGATCAGCATAGTGCACTACAGCCCAGAGCTCCTGGTCTCAAGCAATGGAAACAAAAAAGAACCTGCATAGTTAAGATAATCCCCAGGCAGAAAAAAAAAAAAAAAAAAAAAANAAAAAAAAAAAAAAAAAAAAAAAGTGGAGGCATCATGCTACCTGACTTTATACTATAAGGCTTCAGTAATCAAAACAGCATGTTACCAGTACCAAAACAGAGGTATAGACCAATGGAACAGAGCAGAGGCCTTAGAAATAACACCACACATCTACAACCAACTGATCTTTGACAAACCTTACAGAAACAAGCAATGGGGAAAGGATTCCCTGTTTAATAAATGGCGTTGGGAAAACTGGCTAGCCATATGAAGAAAGCTGAAACTGGGCCACTTCCTTACACCTTATACAAAAATTAATTCCAAATGGACTAAAGACTTAAACATAAGAGCTAACACCATAAAAACTCTGCAAGAAACTCTAGGCAAAACCATTCAGGACATAGGCACAGGCAAGGACTTCATGACTAAAACACCAAAAGCAATGGCAACAAAAGCCAAAATAGACAAATGGGATCTAATTAAACTTAAGAACTTCTGCACAGCAAAAGAAACAATCATTAGAGTGAACTGGCAACCAACAGAATGGGAAAAAATTTTTGCAATCTACTCATCTGACAAAGGGCTGATATCCAGAATCTACAAGAATCTACAAAGAACTAAAACAAATTTACAAGAAAAAAACAACCCCATCAAAATGTGGGTGAAGGATATGAACAGAAACTTCTCAAAAGTAGACATTTATTCAGCCAACAAACATATGAAAAAAAGCTCATCATCACTGGTCATTAGAGAAATGCAAATCAAAACTACATTGAGATACCATCTCATGCCAGTTAGAATGGTGATCATTAAAAAATCAGGAGACAACAGATGCTGGAGTGGATGTGGAGAAACAGGAATGCTTTTATACTGTTGGTGTTAGTGAAAATTAGTTCACCCGTTGTGGAAGACAATCTGGCGATTCCTCAAGGATCTAGAACTAGAAATAGCATTTGAACCAGCAATCCCATTGGGTATATATCCAATGGATTATAAATCATTCTATTATAAAGACACATGCACATGTATGTTTATTGTGGCACTGTTTACAATAGCAAAGACTTGGAACCAACTCAAATGCCATCAAAGATGGACTGGATAAAGAAAATGTGGCACATATACACCATGGAATACTATGCAGCATTAAAAAGGATGAGTTTGTGTCCTTTGCAGGGACATGGATGAAGCTGGAAACTATCATTCTCAGCAAACTGATGGAAGAATAGAAAACCAAACACTGCATGTTTGCACTCATAAGTGGGTGTTGACCAATGAGAACATATGGACACAGGGAGGGGAACATCACACACTGGTGCCTGTTGGTGAGTGGGGCGGTTAGGAGAGGGATAATGGGGTGGGACAATTGGGCAGGGATGTGGGGAATGGATGCAGCAAACCACCATGGCACATGTCTACCTGTGTAACAAACCTGCACATTCTGCACATATGCCCCAGAACTGAAAGCATCATAAAGTATATACACATTTATTGAATTTAAAAAATAAAAAATAAATTTAACAGTTTTTAACAAACTTTAAGGATTATATGCTTCAGGTTTAGTTTAGCTTAGGTTTCTGTTTGTTCAATGAGAAATCGTGGCAATATAGTCATGGAAGTATTCTGGCTTAGTAAAAAATGCAAAATATACTGTTCTAATAGGAAAAAACAGATTGGTCATGTAATACATTTCCTCCTTCTGATTTTCTTCTGTCATTCTTACCTTACACAAAAGCATATCATGATGCCTTTAACTAGTTAATAGTTACATGAGAACAAGTATGTAATTTCAGTTTTTATATATAGCAAGATACCTAAAAATATGATGCAAGAACTGTGAAAGATCTGAGATTTTACCCTGTTCTCAAGCAAAGAAGCCAGCATGCTGTCATTTCATGGGTGTTGGCAGAAGATACAAGATTTTTAAATCAGAGGCAAAATAATGTTTCTTACCCAGAGCAATAGGAGTAGTCGATCATTTTCTTATTTCAATTTTCTAATGTCTAAATTAAAGTCCCAGTCTCTACAGCGCGATGGAACAAGAGACAAGTGACAGCTGAGCATGCAGTGGGTTACATTAGGAGAGGAACTTTAAGCTTAATATCAACGTTTGGTAATGGGCCTTTGACAAAAGGGCCGCATTATCTTTATCCTACTAGACAGTCAACAAATTTGCCTTTTGTCACAGAGGGAGACCATTTTTCTATCTTCCAAGTCTTTTGCTCTACACATATTCTTAAACAGATAGTCCACAACAAATGCTATCTGTCTCCCTGCTCACAATATGAGCAGAAACACAAAAGACTCATTGTCTCCCAATACATAACAGGTGCATACTTCCATCTTTTGATTAATTGATAAAAACAAAAACTATTTCAATGATAATCATTATTTTATAGTATTATCTGAGACTAATTATTGTTATATTCTTAAATGGCCAATGTGAATGTAATAATCCTCTGTTTTACTATTAATAAAATAATGTATTAAATGTTTAATCTGTTTTTACTTGAAATTATGGCTTATTATCCTTGTCCAGTAATGAGTTTTCAATCTAAGATAAGAAATATTAATCAAAACACCAACATATTGGTCCAAAAATTCTTGAATGAACATGAAGAACATTATTTTCAGGACATCGCTGCATTCTATAAATGAGAAAATAGTTTAATTACATAATTAGAATGAGCCTTAGTGAAAGCAATTGTAGAAATATGATAACCTCAGACAAGGTGAAGGAAAGCAGTCAGTTATTGGATGAGAACTCAGAGGAGAAGTTTCATGGGAAAAGGATTACTTCCAAATCTGTTTAGGAGAAAGAAATATCTTAGTGAAGAGTTGGAAAATGCATATTAAAGATAGATTAGGGGAAATAGGGGAGGAACGGTGTGGGGTGGGGAGCTGGGTAGAGATAGCAAGGTGAGAAATGCCAGATGTAGGTGATGGGGAGGAAGGCAGCAAATCATACTGCCACGTGTGTACCTATGCAACAATTTTGCATGTTCTTCACATGTACCCCAAAACCTAAAATGCAATAAAATAAATAAATGGGGGGGAAAAAAGAATGCTAGTATTTAAACCATAGGACAAAGATCACTGCCACAAACTTGACATATCAAATAAATGGACATTCCTTAAGAAGATGTAAGCTTTTATAAGTGTTGTTACATATAAATACATATATTTGAAATAAAATTTGCTAAGGAATATCCAAATACATTTTTCTAAAATACTTGTTTGATCATTCTGCTCCTAATCTCAGTGACATCCACAGAGAAGAAGTTCTAGCTCAGGTAATGCTTCTAAAAGCTGGGAATGACTTCAGCTGACAAGCTGCAAGAAAAAAAAAATCACCTCAGTCCTAAAATCATATGGAAATGGGAATTCCTATAATAATGTCAATGATCCTAAGAGTGAACTTTCCTCCAGGCCTCAGATAAGAAGATTCCAGACCAGCCAACATCTTGATTTAAGTCACGTGAAATTTAGGAACAGAGAAATCAGCCAAATTCACATGGACTTCTGACCCACTGATCTGTGGATAGTAGATGGTTGTTGTTTAATCTATTAAATTTGTGGTAATTTGTAATGGCAGTAATGGAAAACCAATACAGTGACCTTCTGTAATACTTCCCAACTTAATTTTGCAGGTTTTTCCACCTCCTTCCATATTGGAGCATATATGTATCCAACGTGTTCTCACTTTTTTGTTTTCTAAACATACATATGCTCTCTCACCACTATTAGTTTTGTTCTTAAGTTCTCAAGAAAGACCCTTGTGTGTCATTCCTGCTAAATAAGATCATATCCATCCTTCAAAGTTCAGCCTAAATCCAAAATAAAATTATTTCTTCTTTGAGCATGTAGGCTTAAAGAAATTTCTAGTTTGATAAACTTATGATCATATGATGCAATTTTTTATGGGCAAATAATTAGTGCCTTGTATTTGTAAATATATTTTCTCATTTATTTTCCCCATTTCCCAATTTTGGTTTGGAGCTCCATGAGGAATATTATTTTATCCTTCTATGTAACCAATATTTTTCCCAGAGCAGCATTAGCATATTCAAAATTCTCTCAGAAGTTTATGGTGATTAATATATTTTATTTTTCTTATTAAATTTAAAGCAAAAGTTAAAACAAAACAAAAGTTCAGTATGTATATACTTTGACATGTTAATAAAATTAAATTTTAAGTAAAATATTTCCTAATTTTCTATTGGATATCATATTCCCTTATAACCTGAACAATATATTACTTTTCAATTTTGATTTTATAAACAGATATTTTTAAACCAGCTTAAACAAATCAGTATTGTATTATTATTTATACTTTAACCCTTTAGTTTGGATAAAAAAGTGCATCTCACTGTAGCACTCATTTAATTTTACATAAACAGGCTCTTTAAGGTTGAAATAAATCTGACTGATTTTCAGTGTGAAAATAAGATATAAAAACTGTCCTTGGAGTTATTTCTAAACAGAACATCAGAATCATCTGAATCATCAGAATTGTCTATTTTAGAAAAATCAGATTCATCAAATGAATCTTTGGCCAACAACTGCTTGAGAACAACATTAACATCACATGTAGGAATGTCATATTTTCTAGAATTTGACATTTTCAGCGATTGGGAATTACTGTATTTTGTAAATGGAAATACCACTATTAAAAAACAGAATGCTATAAATAGAATAATGTATTTGTTCCCAAAGTTGATATACTAGAGTAAGACAAAAACAAAAACAAAAGCAAGATATTTTGTGGCAATGTTTTCTCAGGGTAAACTCTGCAGCTGCCAAGTGCCACTGGCAAGTATTCTTTCGCAAACGGGAAAAGGGTTAAATCTACTAGTCTAATACTCCTTTGAATTCAGCCCTTAATTTCATATATTTTAATGTGCAATATTATTAATCATTCTAAACTAACCCATAAAATAAAATTTTAATTTACAAAATTAAAATTTAAGAATATTTTATATAAAATAATTTACATAGAGAAAAAGCTAAAATGAATAGGAGACATTCTAATAGATGATGGATGGTAACTTCAGAAAGAATTTAAACTCAAAGCCAAAAAAATTATCTAAATCACAATGTTTATATTAACTGCCAGCTACTTTTTTGAGCACCTTCAGTAAAAACACAAGAGCTGAAAGGAAACTAGAGATTTATTTTTTAAGAAATAATGATAAGAGGGATCAGAGAGGTTAATCAATAGCCAGTCTTTTGTTTCATATCTACTCACTATGCCCTGGACAGATAGTTTGTCCTCAGTATGTATTTGCATTTTTAACAGTCCTTTAGCAACAACACAGTACACAACTAACTTGCATTATTTTAAAAACTTACTGTAGGTCTAGCTTTCTCTTGACATATATTATTATTATATTTATGGTGCATTAAAGTTTCATTTTCTTTTTTACTTCATTTTTTCTTATCTCATTTCTACTTTAGTGATTTTGCCTGTTACTTCTTAAAAATTTGCATATCTCAATTTACCTCGTTTATTACCATGCCCTGATTGTGTCACAAAATCATTTAAAAAACTTCCAATTTCCTTAAAACTGTTTTTCCTCAGTTATTTTTCCCACCAGAATATTTCAATCAATATTAAAAATCTATTCAAAAACTCTTCCTAAAATTAATTGGTGGGATAAATTTTTTTCATCATCTTTACTTAAATATGTTAAATCTCATTATCTTATAGCTGCTTTCATAAAAGATTTTACATATCTCTATTTATCATCTAATTTGCCTTTACCTATAAAGGGAAAAAAAGCACCCAAAATCAGTTATATATAATTATATTAAACTTTCTAAGCTAGACAACAATTATGCTGATTATTAGAAGCCAATTTAACATTAATAGATGGCAAGAACCTAATCTATAAAATATTAGCTATCACTTTAAAAACACTTTCAGGTTTATTTCTCTATTAATTCTTTCTCACACTGCTATAAAGATACCTGAGAATGGGTAATTTATACAAAAAAAGAGGTTTAATTGACTTACAGTTCTGCATGACTGGGGAGGCCTCAGGAAACTTATAATCATGGTGGAGGGGGAAGCAGGCATATCTTACATGGTGGCAGGTGAGAGACCACAAGGAAGTGCCACACTTAAAATCATCAGCTTGCATGAGAACTCTCTATCATGAGAACAGCAAGGGGGAAACCACCCCCATGATTCAATCACCTCCCACCAGGGGCCTCCCTTGACACATGGGGTTTACAATCTGAGATGAGATTTGGGTGGGGACATAGAGTCAAACAATATCAATTCATGTCAACAATCTTGGGGAACAGATATTATATTTTTCTTTAAATAATGATACTTGAGATCAGAGAGGTTAATGACTAAATTTACACACCTGTTAAACATTAGAACAGGTACTAATGTTCACAGCTGATACAAAACATAATTTGTTAACCTCTACAATGTTCCACACTGATTTCCTTATGACACACTGAAAACATACCCTTAGATATATATGTTCATCCTTTTTCTAAATAAAATTGACAAAAAAAAATACACTAAGAATTATCTGCATCACTTTTTTCTTATAAACCGAGAAACTAAAACGTAGCATGAAAGGAAATATCATATAATTCTTGTCATATATACTGTACACATCTATACACACACATTTGAGAAACCTAGTGAAATTGTATTTTTATTTTTCACTCTTTCCTTGTATTTTATCAGATGGGCACATATTTATAGTATGATAGAAATCCAAACGTATGTATCTGTCCTGGACCTCTTTCCTGAACTCTGGATTTACACTGTCAAATGCTACTCAGCAGTTCCACTTGGATGCCTAACACTGGGCAACTCAAGTTTGATATCAAAGTGAAATGTTAGGCCAGGAGTGGTGACTTACATCTGTAATTCCAGCAATTTGGGAGGCCGAGGTGGGCAAATCAGTTGAGGTCAGGAGTTTAAGACCAGCCTGGCCAACATGGTGAAACCCTGTCTCTACTATAAATGCGAAAATTATCCCACCATGGTGGCAGGTGGCTGTAGTCTCAGCTACTTGGGAGGCTGAGGCAGG
>NW_016107925.1:903510-922919 GCF_001604975.1 Cebus imitator | reverse complement strand
CCCTAGCTGTCATCTCCCTTTTCATCCTCCCACTATATTCTCTTTTAATAGCATTTCCATTTCTTCAATAGCACATATCAAAGACCTCAGAGATTTCATTCACACTTCTTTCCGTCTTTCACCAGATCTTGTGTTTTACCTTTAAAATACATCACACATCTATATTTCCATTGCTATGCTCTGATCTAATCCATCATGATCTCTCATCTTCATTACTAGAACAGTCCTCTAACTTTCTGCTACTCAAAACATGCTTTGCAGACCAGCAGACAGCATCAGCATCGCCAGGGAGGTTGCTGGACATTTGGAATGTCAGGTCCACAGTAGACCTACTGAATTGAAATCTGCATTTTTCTACTATCCATGAGATCACAGGCACATTAAAGTTGAGAAGTACTGCTATTCTAAGTCACATCATTACTTCCTCCCTTGCCCTCCTACTTCTACCTAAATAATTATCTTGAAATGAGAGATTATATCACTCTTTTGCTCACCACAAATTGAAGGACAATTTGGCACCATGTTTCAAAAGATTTTAAGATACTTACTCCCTTTAACCTTCCAATTGAACTCCCAGATTTTTATCTTAGATATAATGACGTTCATCTCAAAGGTTTACAGAAAATGTATGCAAATTTATGTATGGAAACAGACTAAATGTCTGTTAGAATTATATCTACATGATGTAATAATGCATAGCCACCGTAACGCATGTTTTTATAGAGTATTTGGCCAACTTGATAAATGCACTAACTTTTAAAAAGGAACACTTTAGAATACATTATATACAATATGCTTTGTGTGTGTCTCTATGTGTGCGTTTATATGTTTATGTAGCAAATAAACCAAAATAGTAACTGTGATTTTTACCTGGTGGAAGAATTTTTTTTATGATCCTATTTATGCTGCTTTTCTATCTTTTCTAAATTTGTTATTCTTATAGTAATAGGTAACATTTTGCATGTTAATAATGCACTAGACACTACTAAGTCTCACAATTATCAAGAGTCTGTTTGAAAAAGTGCATCAGTATTGAATTCATAATTTCATGAAGACCATATTGATCTGAAACAGTTGTAATTGTCACAAAATTATTATTTATACTATCATGCAGTATGAAAGTGGCAAGTGATTTTGTGTGTTATCTAATTCAATTCTCTAATCTGTTGGGGAATATGTCAGCAGGAGGGATAAAAAATAACGAGGCAAGCAAAGAAATGAAAATGGTATAGCAAATCAGTGAAAACAGCAATCATAGTAATAAACCTGAATAATGTAATAAAGAAATTAGGGATAGGTAGCCAGGTTAGATGGCTCGTGCCTGTAATTCCAGCAATTTCGGAAGCTGAGGCAGACATATTGCCTGAGCCTAGCGGTTCAAAGCCAGCCTGCACAACATGGTGAAAATCCACCTGTACCAAAAATACAAAAATTAACCAAGCATGGTGGCACATGTCTATGGTCCCAGCTACTCTGGGGGCTGAGGTGGGGGATTGCTTGAATCCGGAAGGCAGAGGTTGCAGTGAGCCAAGATTGCACCACTGCACTCCAGCCTGGATGACAGAGGGAAACCCTGCCTCAAAAAAAAAAAAAAAAAAATTGGAATAGAAAAACGTCTTTGGATTGCATGGTCAAGGGTGTCCTGACTGAGCCTATCTGTCCCAGAATATAGGGACTAGGTGCTAACTAAATGTTTATTATATGAAAAAAGTAAAAAGAATAGCAGCCATAACTAAATACATGTTTATATTAAATTTTCAATTAAAATATTTCTTTTTGATTTAAATATATTAAGTAGCATGGATTAGGAACAGTCCTCAGAGTAAATGTCCCACGGGGACCACTGTTGGACTACATTTATAGTTGCTCTACAATAAAATATCTAGATATATATGTATACAATACTCTCCATCTTCTTATTTTTATACCCTCATTATAAATTTTGCCAGGTGTGGCTAATAAAAGGAAGTACCTGAGCTCTTGCAGATCTTTGTTAGATTACTGCTTTTTGTTTAAACCAATTGGCTCTTCTTTAGTCAAGTCATTTTATTGATGCTGCTCATCTTTGTCACGAAGGAAAGATACAAACATCCACCTTGCAGAAATAACTTTCAAAGAGCTTTGCAATGTTTCTAAGTGTCTATAAATATTTGCAGTAGAAAAAAAGTCCAACTGTAGCCTGCAGGAGTCCTTTAACTTTGGACAGTTACTGTACACATTAATTGGTGCTTGGGTCACATTGTCCTAGTTCCCTTTACCACTTTCTAGTGCAATGATGTGCTGGCTCTGTGTGCCCTGTCTCCCATAACCAGCACCTGAATCTATTTGTCAAAAGGCTCCCTTCAGGCTGCCCAGGCCCACTTTGTCTGTGTGCAGCTGTGAGGACAGAAAGTGCCTGGGAATTTATGTCCTCAGGGGGCATTCCTTAACTGAACACCGAAAGGTGTGGAGGTATAAATATTCCAGCAGTCCTGCTGTCTGATCAGGACAACTCAAAACTGTGACCTACACTGGCTCAAGAATTCTCCCGATCATTTGTGACAAAGTTTCCATGAGAACTTTTAGATTCTCACTGAGGTTCCTTTACTTCCTGTTGCCACCCCTCCATTCTCCTCCCCTGCTTTTCTTGGAAGACTTCCTAATGAATCACTTTCACAGGAACATTCATGTAAAAGTCTGTTTCTGGGAAGTCCAACCTAAAAATGTTAGTATTGTTATCCATTTCCGACTTGTTCATTAGATTGGGGAGAAGAATTCATACCCGATGCCTGGCTTTAGGGACTGTGACCAGCGAAGTCACTCGGGGATTTATGGCCAGAAGGAGACCTTACTTGCGTGGCATTCAGGCATGGTCTGTGCCTACCATCTTGAAATTCTTAATAATTTTATCTTTGAATTTGTCTTAGCTAGTGAAGCCTATGGGACAATGGAGCAAATGCCAAGGGCTTGGAGCTGTGGATCATAGATGACCTTGCATCCTGCCACCTCCCATCTCCCTAGGACAGGCGGGCTCTCAGTCTCTCACACTGACGCAGCAACTGCAGCCACTCTTCTCCCAGAAGAGGCTGGAATGTGGGCTCTGGGAAGGTTACATTGTGTTGCAGGGCAGGGATTGGGGTATCAGGAAGTTCCTGTCTCACCTCAGAAACATCATGCTAAGGGAATGTAACACTGAATAGCAAACAAAAAACACCGTGACACAGAAAGACAGACACCCCAGAATAAAACAAAAGAGTATTTTTCTTGCTGTTTAAACAAGGAGCTTCATATTTTCACACTGCAGAAAGACCCACAAATAATGTAGCTGGTCTTGCTCATACCTTTTTGTAATAACCATAACAAATACCATAGCACCTTGAATGAAAATTATTACCATATTCATTTCATAAGAATATTCACCAATTAAGCCAAGCTAAGGAGAAATACTCAACTAAGTTTTTCTGAGCCAATATGGTAAAACTTTAACAAAATTTCAATTTCTTCCTATCATTCCTGGTAACATATACTTAATTATTTTTCTAGACACATTATTTCATACAATTCAGATTAGATTTTGCAGTCTCCTTCATGGCTGGATATAGTCATATAACTAAATTCTGGCCAATAACATATAAGAATATATGCTTTGTGAAACTTCCATGAAAGTTACCCCAACAGAGCGGCAGATTTTTTCTCATTTGTCTTTCGTTCTTCTTAGAAGATGCAATTTACGCAACTCAGACATGAGGCATGAAGCAACTATCTTGGGTCAAGAGGTAACTTTGAGAATAGAAAGCATAGACCAAGGCAGAAAGAATCTAATGAAGATATCATCCTTTGCTGAATTGCCTACAGCCCCAGACTTTCATGTAAGACGGAAATGTAAACTTCTATCTTAATAAAGCACTGTAATTTTTTTTTTCTGTTATGTATAGGCAAGCTTACCCTTAGCTGACAAAACAGGCAATCATTCTTCCTTTAAAGGGATGTTGAAAATCTAATCAATCTCCGAGACATATCCTCTGATAGCCAATGTCAACTGATGTAATAAAAAAAGGTTCTTTAAATTTTATTCCATTACTTGATTTAAAAATATACCTTTGAAAAGTTATTCAATAGATTGGGTAGAGGAACTCATACCCAGGTCTGGCTTTAGGGATTGTGACCAGTGAAGTCACTCAGGGATTCATGCTCAGGTGACTTCTCTTGCGTGGCATTCAGGCATTGTATGTGCTTGTCATCTTGAAATTCCTAATAATTTTGTCTTTGAATTTGTCTTTTGCTAGTGAAGTCTATGGGACAATGGAGCAAATGCCAAGGGCTTGGAGCTGTGAATCAAACATGACCCTGAATCCTGCCATCTCCCATCTCCCTAGGACAGGCGGGTTTTCAGCCTCTCACATAGACCAAGCAACTGACTCAGCACACCCCAGTCACTGATGAAATTGACAACTTTCACAAGGGGAAAGGAATTTGTGGAAAAGCACAGTGGAAAGGGGTAGTGGAAAATATTTTTGGGGGAATGGTTGGTCTCTGATGCAAATCTTCACAGATATAGAAACCAATGAGTCACAGTGATGCCTGTTGAGCGTCTTTGTTCCCGAAAATTGCATATTCAGAGATATTGCCAAAAACTGCAGGTGTTCCATCTATGCAGAGTAACAAGATTATTTTTCCAGTTAAAGTCTGGCTTGGCATAGAAATTTTTCACTATCTGAAATACCAATGGCCCTAACAGCTTGCAAAAAGGGCTCATAGGATAAGAATTCTTTGTTGATGTTTGATACATGCACTTAAGAGCTGGTTGTACTGAAAGAACCACAGCAGATTCATCTAGCTATATGCAGAAGGGAAATATAAGCTGCCAATTCCTCCAGGATGTGCTTCAAAATATTAAAAGAAATATCAGTGATTCCAGAGTAAATGATGTCCTGCTAAGAGGCATTGATTCAGTTTGCTTTCTCATAAAGTGACTTGATATTTCTAGGACACATTTCCCGGTATTGATTCAGTTTGTTTCACCAAGAGTGTTCCAATATGTATAGATTATTTCTCTTAGCAAAATGATTTGCAATTCAGTAGAATGCCTCAAGACAAGGCTTTTTACTGAAGCAAATCTAAGTTTTGATAAATTTCTAGCATTTTAAAATTAACAGTTCTCATTAAAAATTCCACATAATTGACATGTTTTCAGGATGAGTAAATAAAATATGCTTCTTTAGCTTTATTGTCACTATATGAATTTATTGGCATTAAACTCTTAGTTATATAGGAGGCATTGCAGCTTTTGTGTATCATCAAACTTGGCAATGAAAATAAAATTAAACGATATGCAAACATTGTTGTTGTTATGCTTTCCAAATAAAAATTAACCTGATGCAAATAAATACAGATGTCCATAATCATGAAGGTGGGTATATTTTTTGTTAATTCTTATCAGAGGAATTCTGAATATTATACTATTTGAAGCACATAATTTTTCATTTGATGATTTATGATATTCCATGACATATAGCACTTGTTTTAAATAAATAGATTTTTGATAAAATTTAATTGTAATATGTTTCATAAAGGTAAACTTGAGAAAACAAAATATTTTTGCAAACTATGTGTAGTTTGGGTAAGTGTATAATTCATTTATTTGATTCTCAGGCTGCTGCTTAGTATTGATATAAACATGGTCAAGGTGTTTTAACTCTTTGTGTCTCAATTTTCTCATTTGTAGAATAAACATTTTGTCTCAATTATATTAGATAATTTAGTATATAAATAACATACATCCAAATTATTTCAGCTTTTTTTGAGTCACAGTCTACCAAATTGTTGTTTTGTACAAGCAAAATGAGAATTTAAAAAATTAAGTATAGTTTTTTTTTTCAAAATATCCATATTTTCTCAAATGCTTATATCATATTGAGAAGCAGAATGTAGAATTATAAGAATCCAGCTGAAGACTGGCACTTTAAACTGAGTACAGGTTATAGAAACTGTGATTACATATGTAATTGTAATATGTGTAGGACATACGTACACAGACATGTAAAAGACATGTGGAAAATTTAATATATATGGATATCATTGGAGAAAACTTTCTAATGTGCTTTCAGACTATATTAGTAGAAAATAGTTCATTGAATAAAGATTATAATCACACACTATTCTTCTGCCATCAGATAATATTTCTTATTTTATTTGTTGTCCTATAGTGAAATGTGATGAAGTGTATAGAAATATTTTATGACTAATGGGTAATAATGTCATTTGATAAATAATTGAATGAAATAAAGATATTTCCAGGACAAAATGGAAACAATTATCCAGTTTTCCAATAATTGAATAGTTATTACTTTCTACATTCAACATTCTTTATAGTCCCCTAGGAGTAGAACTTGGAAAAATAAGGAGTTACAAGGAGACATATTTTCACTCAATATAAATAAACACTTTCCAACAGTTACAATTAATCAAATATCAGACAGACTCTTATAAGCAACAATGAAGATGTTCCTCTCTATATTTCTATACCATGTATTACTATTGTTTTCATTCATGTATCACATTAAGAATTGCTGAAAGTGTAAATAGTCTCCCCATACAATTACTAAAAAATGGTGAAATGATAACTGATATAAGGCTAGAAGGTGGTCTTGGAAGTGACATCAATTTATTAATTAATACTCTGACAATGGTTGTTCCATCGCTTAGAAATTTATCCCACTGGCAGGGCATGGTGGCTCACACCTGTAATCCTAGCACTTTGGGAGGCCAAGGCAGGCAGATTACCTGAGGTTAGGAGTTCAAGAACAGCCTGGCCAACATGGTGAAACCCTGTCCCTACTAAAAATACAAAAATTAGCCAGGCGTGGTGGCACATGCTTGTAATCCTCACTACTCGGGAGGCTGGGGCAGGAGAAGTGCTTGAGCCCAGGAGACAGAGGTTGCAGTGTGCTGAGATTGTACTATTGCACTCCAGCCTGGCTGACAGAGCAAGACTGTCTCAAAAAAAAAGAAAAAAAAAAAAGAAATTTATCCAACTAACCTATTATTTTGCTCTCTTTTATCCACATGGTTTGTCAGGTCATAATAAGAGAATATTGTAGTCTTTCTACATCTACAACAGTCCAGTAAATGATGAGTTGAATACAACAACAAAACACCAAAAGGGCCTAATTAATCACAGGCCATTCACATAAAGCCTTGATGGTTCCACTCATAATGTAATTATTTCTATCAGCTCAGAAACTATTTTTAAAATGATTTATCTTATGAATAGTCATGCTACTTGGGTACATTGCTTCTGAATTATAGCTTTCCCCACTTTATTTTTATCTTTCATGAATTATTTGATTCATAATGTTTTCTCAAATATTGGCATACCTTGGAGATATTGTAGGTTCAATTCCTAACCACCACGAAAAAGCCAAGTCATACAAATATTGTGGTTTCTCAGTGCATATAAAAGTTATATTAACATTACACTGTAGTCTATTAACTAAAATTTTATCTAAAAATTACATACTTTAATTTTAAACATGTGACTGATAAAAATACTAATGATTATCTAAGTCTTCAGTGAGTTTCAATCTTTTTGCTAGTGGACAACCTAGCCTTGATGTTAATGGATGCTGACTGATCAGCGTAGTGGCTGTTGCAGACTGGGATGACTGTGGCAGTTTCTTAAAATAAGAAAATGAAATTTTCTGCATGAATTGACTCTTTCTTTCATACAGGATTATTCTGTAGTATGTGTTTGATATCATTTTATCCACAAAACTTCTTTCAAAATTGTGATCAAACCTCTTAAGGCTTTCTGCTGCTTTATCAACTAAGTTTTTGTAATAAATATTCTAAATCCTTTGTTGTCATTTCAACAGTGTTCATAATACTTTAACCAGAAATACATTCCATCTCAGAAAACTACTTTCTTGGCTTATCCAGAAGAAACAACTTTTCAATCATTTAAATTTTATCATGCGATTGGACTAATTCAGTCACATTGATAGGCTTTGCTTCTAACTCAAGTACTCTCACTATCTCTACCACTACAGTTACTTCTTCTGTTGAACTTTTGAATCCCTCAAGGTAATTCGTGAAGCTTAAAATTAACTTCTTTGAAATTCATGTTACTGTTCATATTGTGGCCTCCTTTATGAATCACTAAGATTCTTCATGGCATCTAGAATAGTGACTCCTTTCTAGAAGGTTTTCAATTAACTTTGCCTAGATCCATCAAATAAATCACAATATTGGATACTATCACATTACAAAATTTATTTTTTCTATAATAATAATTGAAAGTCAAAATTATTCCCTGATCTATGGGCCAAAGAATGCATGTTATGTTAGCAGTCATAAAAACATTAATTTCTTGTACATTTCATCAGAGGTCTTGTGTGAGTAGGTGCATTGTTAATGATTAGTAACAAAATCTTTGTGGTTTTGCTTGTTTTTTTCTAAGCAGTTCTCAATATGGGGCTTAAAACATTCAGTAACCCAGGCTGTAAACAGGTGTGCTACCATCCAGGCTTTATTGTTCCACTTATAGAGCAAAGGCAGAGTATATTTAGCACAATTCCTAAGGGTCCTATGATTTTCAGAATGGGAAATAAACATTGACTTCAATTTAAAGTCATCAGCTGCATAGTCCCTAATGACAGAGTCAGACTGTCCTTTGAAGCTTTGGGTTCTGACATTGACTTGTCTCTAGGTAGGAAAGTCTTAAATGGCATCTTTTTCCAATAGAAAGCTGTTTTATCTACATTAAAAATCTGTTGTTTAGTGTTGCCACCTTCATCAATTATATTAGCTATATCTGGATAACTTGACGCAGCTTCTTCAACAACACTTGCAGCTTCACCTTGCACTTTTATGTTACGAAGATCGTTTCTTTTGTTAAACTCCATGAATCAACCTCTGCAAGCATCAAACTGCTTAAATTCATATGGAAATATTTAAATTGAGGTATTCTAAATGGGAAAATTTGTAAGCAAATTTAGACTCAAGTAGCTCAATTTATCATCTGCAAACATTATATCATCTACCCCTATGAAATGGGCCTAACCCCTATTTCTCTCAACTTCAACAAAAGTAAGAGACATTTTCATTGTGCTTGAATTTTTTAGCTTTTTAATATTCCAAATATTACCCTTGATGTTTCAAATAGCACCTGTGCATTCTATATAAGGAGTATAAACAAATAAACCATGTTATACCAATTTTTTTTTTCAAAACATGTAAGTAACTATATTGTTTTAAAGAAGTTTCTTTATATGGTGTGAGGAAGGGGTCCAGTTTCAATCTTCTGCATATGGCTAGCCAGTTATCCCAGCACCATTTATTTAATAAGGGATTCTTTCCCAATTGCTTGTTTTCATTAGGTTTCCTGAAGATCAGATAGTTGTATGTGTGCAGTCTTATTCCTGGCTTCTCTATTCTGTTTCATTGGTCTAAGTGTCTGCTCTTGTACAAGTACCATGCTGTTCTAGTTATTGTAGCCCTACAGTATAGTTTGAAGTCAGGTAGTGTGATGTCTCCAGCTTTGTTCATTTTGCTTAGGATTGCCTTGGCCTTTCAGGCTATTTTTTGGTTCCATATGAATTTCAAAATAGTTCACTGTGGTTCTGTGAAGAATATCAATTGTAGTTTAATGGGAATTGCACTGAATCTATAAATTGTTTTGGCCAGCATGGTCATTTTAATGATATTGATTTGTCCTATCCATGAGCATGGAATGTTTTTCCATTTATTTGTATCATCTCTGATTTCTTTGAGCAGTGGTTTATAGTTCTGATGGAGAGATCCTTCACCTCCCTAGTTACCTGTAGTCCTAGACATTTTATTCTTTTTTTGGCCTTTGTGAAAGGGAGTTCATTCCTGATTTGGCTCTTGTTTTGACTGTTGTTGGTGTATAGGAATGCTAGTGATTTTTCCATGTTGATTTTGTATCCTGATCCTTTGCTGAAGTTGCTTATCATCTTAAGAATGTTTTGGGCTTAGATGATGGGGTTTTGTAGATATAGAAACATGCCATCTGCAAACAGGGATAGTTTGAACTCCTATCTTCCTATTTGGATGCTCTTTCTTTCTGTTGCCTGATCAGCCTGGACAGAACTTCCAATACTATGTTGAATAAGAGTGGTGAGAGAAGACATCTTTGTCTTAGGCTGATTTTCAAGAGGAATACTTCCAGCTTTTGCCCATTCACTATCATGTCAGCTGTGGGTTCGTCATATATGGCTATTATTTTGAGGTATGTTCCTTTAATACCTAGCTTACTATGAGTTTTTAACATAAAGGGATATAGGATATTATCAAAGGCCTTTTCTGTATCTCTATTGAGATAATCATGGTTTTTGTCTTCAGTTCTGTTTATGGGACAAATTACATTTATTGTTTTGCATATGTTGAACCAATCTTGCATCCCAGGAATGAATTTTTTGATGTGTTGCTGGATTTTGTTTGTCAGTATTTTGTTGAGTATTATTGCATCAAAGTTCATCAAGAATATTGGCCTGAAGTTTTCTTTTTTGTTGTATCTTTGCCTGTTTTTGGTATCAGGATGATGCTGTCCTCATAGAATGAGTTTGGGGGAAGTCCATCCTTTTCAATTGTTTGAAATAGTTTCAAAAGAAATGGTATTAGCTCCTCTTTGTACCTCTGCTAGAATTCAACTATGAATCTGTCTGGTCCAAAAATTAACTCAAGATGGATTAAAGACTTAAATGTAAAACCCAAAACTACAAAGATCCTGGAAGACAACACAGGACATTGTTTGCATGGGCAAAGATTTCATGACAAGGCATCAAAAGCAACTTTGACTAAAGCAAAAATTGACAAATGAGATCTAACTAAAGAGCTTCCCCACAGTGAAAGAAACTATCAACAGGGTAAACAGACAACATACAGAATGGAGGGAAAGTTTTGTAAAATATGTGTATCCGTCAGGGTTGTCCAGAGGAACAGAACTAAAAGGATATATGTATATGTGAAAAGGAGTTTATTAGGGAGAATTGGCTCACATGATCACAAGGCAATCCTACAATAGGCTATCTGTAAGCCGAGATGGTCCTACATAGGCCATCTGTAAGCTGAGGAAGGAAGAAGCCACTAGTGGCTTTGTTCCAGTCCAAAGGCCTCAAAAGCAAGGAAGCTGTCAGTGTAGACTTCAGCCTGTGGCTCAAGGTTTGAAATCCAAGGCAAACCACTGGTGTAATAGTCCAAGAGTTCAAACGCCAAAGAACCTGGAGTCTGAGGTCCAGGGCCATGAGAAATGGAAGGAAGCATCCAGTGTGTGAGAAGATGAGAGCCAGAAGACTCAGCAAGCCACCTTATTCCACCTTCTTTTCCTTGCTTTGTTCTAGCAGCTGGCAGCCAATTGGATGATGTGCAACTCACATTGAGGATGGGTCTTCCTCCCTAATCCACTGACTCAAATGTCAATCTCCCTTGGAAACACTGTCACAGACACACCCAGAAAAAATACTTTACCAGCTATCTAGGCATCCTTAAATCCAAACAAAGTGACATGTAATATCAACTATCACAGTATGCATCCAACAAAGGTCGAATATTCAGCATCTATAAACAACATAAACAAATTTTCAGGAAAAATAAACCCCATTAAAAAGTGGAAAAAATACATGAACATGTTTCACAAGAAGACATATATGCAGCCAATAAGCACATGAAAAGAAGCTCAACATCACTGATCATTAGAGAAATGCAAAACAAACCACAACATGATACCATCTAACACCAGTCAGAATGGCTATTATTAAAAAGTCAAAAAATAACAGATGCTGGTAAGGTTGTAGAGAAAAGGAATGTTTTTACACTGTTGGTGGAAGTGTTAATTAGTTCAGCCATTGTGGAAGACAGTGTGGCATTTCCTCAATGACTTAAAGACAGAAATACCATTCAACCCAGCAATCCAATTACTGAGTCTACACCCAAAGGAATATAAATAATTCTATTACAAAGACACATTCATGTCTATTTTCATTGAAGCACTATTCACAATGGCAAAAAAATGGAACCAACCTAAATGCCCATCAATGATAGAGTGGATTAAGAAAATGTGTGTATACACCATGAAATATTAGCACCCAGAGAAAAAAATTGACATCATGTATTTTACAGTGACATAGATGGAGCTAGAGGCCATTAACCTTAGCAAAGTAGCACAGGAACAGAAAACCAAATGCTGCATGTTCTGGTTTATAAGCAGGAGCTAAATGATGAGAACACATGGAAACACAGAGGGAAAGAACACACACTGGAGTCTTTCGAAGGTGGAGGGCGAGAGGAAGGAAAGGATCAGGAAAACTGACTAATGGGCACTATGCTTAATACCTGGGTGATGAAATAATCTGTACAACAAACCCCTATGACACAAGTTTACTTATGCAACATACCAGCACTTATACTTCTGAACTTAAATGAAAATTAAAAATAAGAAGCCTAATGAAGTCTTTTTAGAGCTATTAACTTCCCTCTTAATACTTCTTTGGCTGCATCCCAGAGGTTTTGGTATGTTGTGTCCCTATTTTCATTAATTTTAAAACATTATTTGATCATTACAATATCCATACAACCTGAAAAAATTTACAGATTCAACACCATTCCCATCAAACTACCAATGTCATTCTTCACAGAATTAGAAAAAAAGTATTCTGAAATTCACATGGAACCAAAGAGGAGTACAAATAGCCAAAATAATTCTAGGCAAAGCTAGAGCCATCACTCTACCTGACTTCAAACTATGCTATGAGGATAGAGTAAACAAAACAGCATGGTACTGCTACAGAAGCAGACATATAGACCAGTGGAACAGAATAGAAAACTCAGAAATAAAGAAGTATACTTACAAGCATCTGATCTTCAACGAGGCCAACAAAAACAATGAGGAAAGGACTCCTTAGTCAATAAATTGTGCTGTGATAACTGGCTAGCCATATGGAGAAGAATGAAACTGGATCCTTACCTTTCACTATATATAAAAATTAACTAAAATGGATTAAAAATTTTAATGTAAGATATTAAAGTATAAAAATGTTAGAAGAAAACTTAGGAAATATCCTTTTTGACATTGCCCTTGGCAAAGAAGTTTTGGCTAACTCCCCAAACCAAATGCAACAAAAACAAAAATTGATAAATGGGCCTAATTAAACTAAAGAACTCCCACACAGCAAAATAAACTATCAATAAAGAGACAATCTACAAAGTGGGAGAAAATATCCTTAAACTATGCATCTGATAAAGGTCTAATATACAGAATCTATAAGGAACTTGAACAAATCAATAAGCAGAAAAACAAGTAACCATATTAAAAAATGGGCAAACCATATGAAGATACTTCTCAAAAGAAGGCATACAATCAGCCAAAAAAAATGAAAAATGCTTATTACTAATAAAAAGAGACATGCAAATAAAACCACAATGAAATTCCATCTCACACCAGTCAGAAGGGCCATTAATAAAACGTCAAAAAATAATAGATGCTCGTGAGGTTGTGGAGAAGAAGAAACACTTATACACTACTGCTGATAATGTAAATTAGTTCAGCCACTGTGGAAAGCAGTATGCAGATTTCCCAAAGAACTTAAAACAGAGCTACCATTTGATCCAGCAATCCCATTACTGGGTATATACTAAAAGGAAAATAAATCATTACACCAAAAACACACATGCACCTGTATGTTTATCACCATGAAATTTACAATAGAGAAGACTTGGAATTAACCTAGGTGGAAAGGATAGGATAAAATCATATCCTTTGCAGAAACATGGATAGAGCTGAAAGCCATAGTCCTAAGAGAACTTGTGCAGGAACAGAAAATCAAATAGTACATGTTCTCATTGATAAATCGGAGCTAAACATGGAGCATACATTGACATTAATATGGGAACAATAGACATTGTGGACTAGTAAAGTGGGGAGGAAGGGAGAAGGATGTAGATCGAAAAACTACATTCAGGTTCTATAATCACTATCTGGGTGCAACATAGCCATGCAACAAACCTATATATACACTCTATATGTAAAATAAAAGTTTAAATTAAGAAAATAGTTTTCTTTCATGACACAATGTTAAATATGACAAATAAATGATACATAGAGGCTTTCAATAAAATCACTATTAAAGTACCCTGTGAAAATTGTGCAGAGCAACACCTCCACTTCAAGAGATTTGAGATATTCAGGTATTTAAAAGGATACTTACCTAGAATTTTACTGGAATGTATATACGTATATACAACAAAGATTGGGATCATTTAAAAAAAGCTAGCTGGGGATGTGGGAAACTATTCAACGTGCACTGTTTGTAAAGTGACTACATATTCTGGTTTGCCTGGGATGGTCTACATTCACACTAGCTATCTCACCATCACATCTGGTTAGTTCTTTTTCTCTGAAAAGCATCCCAGCTTAGATGGTAAATTACATGTTCAACATAAAATTCTATAGATTATTCCTTTTGGAAGAATTTTTAAGGGGTATGAAGTGAACTCTCTTGCTACATATTAATAAACAATTAAATGTCTGCAAGGCAGGCAGAGTTACACAGTCTATTTATGCCAGGCTAAATGCCTCAAGCCATTCTATTAAAATATTCAAATATGTAATTGATATAGTTTGGCTCTGTTCCCATCAAAATCTCAACTGAATTGCATCTCCAAGAATTCCCACGTGTTGCAGGATGTACCCGGGGGAGGTAACTGAATCATGGAGGCCGGTCTTTCTCTTACTGTTTGTGTGATAATGAGTAAGTCTCACGAGATCCGATGGGTTTATCAGGGGTTCTGCTTTTGCTTTTTGTCATCTTCTCTTGCTGCTGCCATGTAAGAAGAGCCTTTCACTTCCTGCCTGGATTCTAAAGCCTCCCCAGCCATGTGGAACTCTAAGTCCAATTAAACCTTTTCTTGTTCTCAATCTCAGGTATGTCCTTATCAGCAGCAAGAGAACAAACTAATACAGTAATATAAAAATCTGGTTTGACCTTTTTTGCATGTAAAACCTAATAAATAAGCAGCATTTTATCTCCTTTTCAAAGTAAAACATGTTTGTTCAATAGAATACGGTAATTTTAGTTTATAAAAACAATGACCATCAATCAGTACTCTTGAAAGTATTGGCATTATTTCTCCAACCTAAAAGAAATAGAAAAAAAAAAGCATATTTTTTCACAAGCAGTTGAGTTTTTTTGCATGGACTATATTAGTTTTCACCAAAATTAAGTGAAAATTTATATTTTATTCATGATTCATTTGATTCCTTTTGAATCATGTACAAATGATTCATTTTGAAAGAAATCGGTGATTAAAATATGATACTTTCAAATATTAAGAAAATGTTACAAACTAGTTTTATCCTTAAGAAATACAACTATAATAATTTTGCATTTAATCAAAATATGTATTTATTTTACATATGTATATTTAAGAGTCATAAAGAAAACACAATGACAGTTTCCCAATTACTCCAACTTGTTGTAATGAATATTTAAAATTTTATTTTGTTCCTTTGAGATGTTTTGCTGCTCTTAGTTCTTTTTTAAAATATATCTTTAGATTGTTACTGACAACCCATAGCTTCCTAGTGGTAAATTTTGCTTTTAAAATTTCCTACCCTGCTGTGTGTTTCTGGCTCCTACTGTAAGTATATACTATATGAAATAAAAGTTCATACTTTTTCTCAAAATTCTGCATTCTGGTCCAAAAGAGAAATGTTTCATTGTATTTGTTTATGAACTTTTTAGTGCAGCAAGAAAGTAGAATTTATATCAAGTAGGTAAATTGAATGCCAATAATATGACTATGCATCTGTAGGTATTTTTAACATAGAAACCAAAAAAAGAGTAAAAGTACTTGTGCTCTGCACTTTTAGCTAGTCAAAATTTTTGTCAAAATGACAATAAATCATCTCTGACAGGCAAAAGCCATGGCTCCTTCCCCGTTTGCTATATCAAAGGAGATATGCAGTAACACAGAAAAGGCTGATATTACATCATAATTTGTTTTCTTATAACAAATATAAAAAGCATCACAATTTCTCATTATTTATTCATGTTTTCTAATCACTATTGTTTAGCACACAATGTCTTCTCTAGAAACAAGACCAGTTGCAATGGCTTATGTCTATAATCCTAGTACTTTGGGAGGCAGAGGCAGACAGATTGCTTGAGCCCAGTTCGACACCAGCTTCAGTTACATGGTGAAACTGTCTCTACAATAAATACAAAAATTAACTGGGTGTGGTGGCATGTACCTGTGGTCCCAGCTACTCAGGGGGCTGATGCAGGAGGATCACATGAGCCCAGGAGTTTGAGGTTGCAGTGAGTCAGCATTACGCCACAACACTCCAGCCTGGGCAACAGAGTAAGACCCTGTCTCAAAAAAATAAAATAAGATTAAGATAGAAACAGATAAACTTTAAATGTTCTCTCCAAAGAAAACTTAAAGCATTATTTCCTTTTCAAACATGAGAGCATGAAAACCTTTAAGAAATTTTCTCTAGTAAAAAAAAACAAAAACAAAAAACTTCATTAGTGTTCAACATTCTAGATGTCATAGGAAAACATTGATGAAGACATGTATTAAGTACCTATTAATAAAGGTTATTAGGCTATATTAGACAATAGAGAAGATATAAAAATCTGTGAGAAATGTTTGCACCTACATGTAATTGAACTGGTCATATAAGACAAGAGGAACAATTAGCATATAATGTCAAATTAATAATAGTGATATCAAGTACAATAAAATTTCAGAGGAGAGAGCCTCATGGTAACCTGTTTTAACATAGAGGATGGAAATGAGTGAGTTTTAAAGAACAGTAGAATTTGCATAGTCGGAAGGAGAGGAGAAATTCCAGAAGAGGAGAAAAAATAATGTAAACAAAGTCAGGGACAAAGTTTTCTGGAAGTACAGTGACTTGTGCAGATATTATTACTAAGTTGTAATTTATGAGCTGAGCTGATGAATAGGCAGATGAGTTTGGAAGGGTGTGTTAAAAACGAACATAAAAGTCACTGAATACCAGCTAAAGGTTTTCACATCACTCTGTAGGAAATTAAACACCACTAAATTTTGATAAATGGCAATATGCTGAATCCACTATTTTAGAAAGGTTGACTTAACTCAGTAAATAACAATAAGCAGCATTCACTGAGATCTTGCTATAAATCAAATGTTTTGCTAGGAAGTTTCCGTATTTCATTTTGAAAGTAATTTTTTGAAATAAATAACCACAATGCAAATTAGCCTGCCTCCAACCTTCCCATGCCAATAACCTGTAATCAGGGCATACCTGAAGCCTTCCCTTTCCTTCACTACAAAGCTTTTCCACTGCCATTAAGTCTCTGTCTTTGAGTCTCTGCCAAAACCAAGTGACAGTGGTTATTCTTTTGCTACAACAAGCTCTGAATCAGTATCCTCTGTTTGCTCTCATTCAAGTAGTTGGTTGTCCATTTCCAGAGTATGTACCAGGTACACCATGTTAGAGGCAAAAAAAAAAAAAATGTATCCCATTGAAAATAGGAATAAACATTAATTTATTCACTCTAATTTGGGAAATTTATCCTCAGGAATTTAATGTAAAAAACATAAAAAACTTATCAAAATACTTTTTGCTTTATTTATAATATTGAAAAATTAAAGCCAACCTGTCTAAAAATAGGTATTTATTAAATAAATTTCAGTAATCAATAAAATGAAATACCATGTAGTCATTTAAAAGTATGCAGAAAGTTATATTTATAGACATGAAAAAATTTATGTTTTGAAAATAAATGAAAACAGGTTGTGTAGTACAAATGAGACCATTATTAATTTTAAATTAATCTTCAGTGATTTTTTAAAAACGGTTTTGGCTAGATAAAATTCATATTTTCAGTTTGTATATATGCTACACATAAATTCATAAGAAAAAATAAACACCTTATCTGATTAAAAGAACAAAATAAATATCACCCTGGACTGTATTTATGTATGGTCCAACCAGTTCCCCAGTTTGTATTGCTAAAATTATGTGCACATTATGTTTGATGACATCTGCCTTAAGTGATAACACAGATCAGCAATTACATAACTTTCTTTAAAACAGGAAATCAAAGAAAGCAACCTCTGTTATCTGAGGCTTTTCTATCTGAATCACAGCAAAAACTGTTAGGAAACTATAAGCAATAAATTTAATAGCATCACAGAACTGACAAGCTAGTAAGAAATTACTGAGCTTCATTAAATTGAAAAAAATACTTCCTTTCTTCAACACAGACTGTATCCACACCGTTTCGTCATGTAGCCACCTTCTGCTCGAGTTCTTGTTTTACTACGCAGCTTGCTTCAGGCCAATGGGATATTAGCAAACATGATGCAAACAATATCTTGACAGATGCTTGTATGACTGGCTTTGCTGACCCAGGTCCTCTATGATCACCAAGAGAGGGATTCATCCAGGCTAGTCCTATATAGTCCCAGGGTGTGGATGATAGCCATAAGGAGCAGAGCCAAATCAGCATCATGTCAGCTGAGTCCATCCTCACCTGACATCAGGCACACCTGCAATATATGCCTAATGCTGTACATAATTAAAGTACCTGGTTGTTTGTTACCTGGTATTGTTATGGTAATAGATAACTGATATCTAGGTCAAAGTCTAAGTTGGAACCAGATGTTAACTGAATCTCTGAACTCTATTTTGTCTTTAGGGCATTTGCCAAATTGAATTAATGCATGCTTTTGCTTTAACATGCCCAAGGTAGGGTTGTAGTCTAAGATGTCACTACCCTTAGACCTAAGGCCCCCAAAATTGTGCACTGAGAATGAAATGAACTAATCTCATGAACTGAACCTGTCTCCCTCTAGACACATATGCATATAGGAGCCTATAAGAAAAAGTTACTTAAGTGATAAGCAGCATAGATACAACCACAGACTGTTTATCATATAAATCTGAACCCAAATTCATGTCAGTGGGATGACAACTTGTAGCCATGAAAGTAGTTAAGTGTTTCCTGCAAGTAGTGATACAGGTGCTTGGTCAAATTCTTCTTTGAAAAGGCATGTTTTGTTCTAGGACCCAAATAATTCAAACAAATAATTTTCTTTTTTCATCCTTTTAAAGCTTTAACAAAAAAAATTTTTTTTATTGTACTTTAGGTTCTGGGGTACATGTACAGATCATGCAGGATTGTTGCCTGGGTACATACATGGCAATGTGGTTTGCTGCCTTCATCCCCCCATCACCTATATCTGGTATTTCTCCCCTAGTTATCCCTCCCCACCCTCTCCATCCCACGCTGTCTCTCTTCCTCACCCAACTGACTGCAGTGTGTGATGCTCCCTTCCCTGTGTTCATGTGTTCTAATTGTTCAACACCTGCCTATGAGTGATAATATTCGGTGTTTGGTTTTCTGTTCTTGTGAGAATGA
>NW_016107925.1:880865-903380 GCF_001604975.1 Cebus imitator | reverse complement strand
AAAAAAAAAAAAAAAAGCATAAGAAAACTTCAAAATACACAAAAATATTAGAACTCAAATTGTCAAATTTAGGAACAACTGTTTGCTATGTTCAATAAAGTAAGTCAAAGTTTTAAAATGTTATTAATTAACAGGAAACTATAAGAAATAACCTAACAGTTTGAAAAAGAACTATACAGAACTTCTAGAAATACTAGAACTGAAGTTACAATTTCAATAACTGGCCTAATAGCAAATTAGACATGACTATTTTATCCTGTTATAAGAAATGTTTTTGGTATATTTCTGAGCATAAAATTCTGTACTGGTTTTCAGAAATCACATTTATAATCCCACCAACAATACATGAAACTGCTTTCTCAAAACTCTTATTCTGATGGATGGTAAATGGTATCTTATCATTACTTTAATTTGCATTTTCTTATTTTTATGAAGGTTCAGCATCTTTTTATCCATTTGTGGCCTTTTGCATTTCCTCCTCTTTATTTGCTTGTTGATATTTCTTCTTCTGTGTTCCCACTGAATTATCTACTTCTTATTCCATCGTAAAGTAGATTTTATACTGTGATTATTAGCACTGTTTTATTACATATGGTAAATATTTTCACCTTGTGTATTCCTTATCAAGAATTATGGTTATACTATTTCTCTAAGATGAATATTTTAAGAAACACAGGGAAACAGTGACTGAATTGAAAGGAAAAAGTCTGTATGTTTAGCCAAACTGAAAATAAAAAATGGAAATCAGATGATCACAATAAGTAAGTTTCTCTAACATGAAGTAATCAACAATTGTAGTAATTGCTGAATTGAATACTTTTATAGGAAGCCTACTCTTACAATGTTAATAAATATGCGTATTTTCTTTATTATTGTAATGTATTTATTTAGACAACATCTCTTATTTAATGGAGTTCATATACAATTGATACCTAAAAAATATACTAGAGAATGTGCTTAAGGATTTACATAACTTCTAACTTCTAACTGCTGAATAGAATATAACAGTTCAATGAATAATCTAGAAGTTTCCCCAGGTATTTACACTTATTCTTAAAAGGATTTGTCCAGTTATTTTTGGTAATTTTTATCTACTTTTCTATTCTATTTATCTACTTTTTAATAGTCATAATTTGACCATTATCAAAATAAAATGAAATTTCACAACCCACATATTCTAAAAGATGTTGTTATTTGCATTTTAAGTAGCACAGTTTCAGTAATATTAATATTACATTTTTTAACAGAAAGAATGAATAGTGTTATCAATAAAATATATTAATATCAGTGTGATAGCCTACTACACTGGTAGCTCCCAATAAACTATACCTGAGTATTCGTGCCCCAGTGTAATCCAGTTCCCTTGATTCTGGGCTGTCCTGTGGCTCACTTTAATTAACAGAATACAATTAAATTAAAAATGTGCCAATTCTAAACCTAAGCCTTAAAAAGACCAGGAAGCTTCTGCTTTTGTGGTTATATCAGGTAAGGGCTCTGGCTATCTGGCTGAAGAGGCCATGTGGTTAAGACACATGTACAATGTCAGATCCTGAGATCACATAGAATAAAACAGGTTCCCAGCCTTTCAAGATCTGAGCTGATATTAGGCCTTAACTAACCTATAAAATGACTGTAGTCTTAGGGCTGGCTTTTGGAAGGACCAGCAGAAGCAGCACCTAAGCCCTGCCCAAGTTGCAAAATAATGAACAAATAAAATTGTTAATTTCTTTAAGCCACTAACATTTTGAGGAGTTTCGTTATACATTAATAAATCATAGTTATTGTATTTCCAAATATTTCTGTATCCAGTTATGTATCTTTACTGTATTTTCATTATTATAAAGATGAAGATGGGCAGGTTTGAGAAAAAAAATATAGCAGAGATTTTTATTTAAAAAATTATTGAGTCATAAATTAAGCATATTCATAGAATCTCTTCCTTCATTATTTTTTGGTGTACTACAAATTCCTACCAAAATTTGTTTTTGATTATCTTATGTGAATTTCAAAGAAATATAATAGTATTCTATTGTGTGTGTGTATATACACACACACAATAGTATATACACACACACGTGTATATACAGTATACACACAATAGAATGCTATTACATATAAATACATAATATACATAAAATACTATTATATATGATATAAATAACATATAATATATAAAATAGCATTTTGTATATATTATATAAATAGTATTTTATCTATATATTATATATAAACAATAAATAGTATTTATATAATATACAATGGCATTTTATATTATATATAATACATATAAAATGTAATTTTATAATATATAATATTATATATAATATACAAATATATGAATATAAAATTTATTTAATTTTATATTTATTTAAAATTATATATTACATATACATAGAATATATACTATATATAAATATATGTATTATATAAATAATATATATTGTATAAATATATAAATATAATTTATATATGCATAAATTATATATATATTTATATAACATGTAAATATAAAAATATAAAAAATTATATATTTATATAGAATATAATAGTATTATATATTATACACGTACATTACATATAATATATATTTATATATATTTAAAATATGTAATTATAATATATAATATACATATATTATACAATATGTATATGTATGTATATATTATATATGTATGTATATATGTATGCATATTATATATCATATTATATAACATGCATACATATATAATACATATCAGATATGTATTATATATGTATACATATATTGTATACATATATTTTATACATATACATTATATATGCATTATATATGTATATTATATTATCTATTATATATGCATATTATATATTACACAATATATAATATACATACATATATATGTGTGTCTGTACTATTATATATAAATAAAAATGTATATTATATATAATAGACATATGTATAATATATATAAGTATATATATGTATATAATATATAAAATGCTATTTTGTATATTATATATTATACATATTATTTATAATAGTATTTTATATAATATATAAATGTGTTATATATAAAACAGTATGTTTTTATAATATATAAATGTATTATATATAAAATAGTATTGTTTATATATATGTATATCTCCTTGCAAAAAATTCACTGAAAAGCCAAAAGTAAATGATATATTTAAAAAATATAAAAGCATACAAGTCCCTAAATCCTCAGAAGATTATACATAAAATTCTCAAGTTACTTTCACTGGGGGAAATAGGCAAGTCAATCGAGTTATTCTTGGTAAGTCTTGCACATAATGATTTAAGAGGGCTAAGCTTTATAAATATCTTGAGATTGAGAAATATTAATTGCATATTAAATTACCAAAATCAGAAATGTTCACAATTCAAAATAACATACAATATAATTATGTCATCAGATCTTGTTCATTAATTCTATTTATATTTGCTATGGGAAATAATACCGTTTTAATAAACACTTTTTGGAATAACTTAGCAATAAAACAGATGTTTGTAGGAAAAGTTTTCTGACAAAGTCCTACATAAAAATAGTACCTATTTCTCTTCCTTGCTCAAAGGTACAAAAGAAGCCCAGCAAAGAAGAGAACATTCTCAGAAGCCAGGGAACTCCTGGAGAGAGATGAGCCTACCCATTATGAGTGCTCCTGTGCCTTCACCTAGCAGCATGACACAGGGCCTTTCCCGAGTTGTGTGACAAAAGGAAAAAATGACTTTCATGTAGCTAAGGTCTCCTAACTTGGTTTGGGAATTATGGGAATAACATATATGCGTGTGTGCGCGCACACACACACACATACATATACAAACCAGATCATTGATCCGTGAGCTCTTGGGAAATTTGTTTTGCCTTAAGTGTTTTGCCTTTGTTTTCTCCCTATATGGGCATATTTTACCCAGGGCTCCACGATAGCCATTCTACACTAATAGTGAACTTGACTAAGAAGACTAATACAGACATCCTCTAAGGACACTGTGCTAATAAACTGTCTGGCACCATCTGGTTGGCAGACATACACAGGCCTCTTCTGTGTGTGTAATCTTGTCTACCTTGCCAACTCAGCCAGGCAATTTACTCATGTATTAGTGTTTTCCAAATTGCAAAAACTGCCAGCCCCAGGAGGCTACTTTCCCCAAAGCCTTCTCCTGCCCATAAATGTAAATGCATATTCACTGTAAATATCAAATTCTCTGAAGTGTACACAGGTTTGTTTTTCTCCAGTGAAGCCTGTCTTCTTATTTCACCTTTAGTAGTCAACAGTTTCTCCTCTTTTAATAAGGCATAAAATTATGTATCAGTGTAGTAAATTGTCCTCAAGAACACAAGGGACAGATGCTTCATTTCTTAGTGCCATCAGCTTAGATATATTAATTTACGGGCCCCATTATCCCTTTTGTCAAAAAATCTGCATCATAAGAAATGAAGCAACAGATGAAAGATCTTTTCAGTAATTCTTATCCCCATCTTAGCTCTTCAGCATGACTTTCAGCTAACTTATAATGTAGAAGATGCCAACATTACAATAAATAGAAAAAGAAAAATAGTAAAAATTTCATTCCATTAAAAAGATTCACACATTTTCTAGAAAGCATACATGCAAATATTATCTATATTTTAACCTAGCAAATTATTTTGAGGCCTCTCCACAAAAGACATCAAGTAATTGAGCATCATATTTTGTTCAGAGCAATGGCAATAAAAAGTATGTGCTAAAAATAGACCAATTCATAAATTTTGTCTTACTTTCAAACCCACAAAGCAAGCAATGTGATCACTCCTGAAATTAGCCATATTTAGTGGCTTCATCCACATTTGTAATCCATATTAAGCAGGGGGGAAACCAGATTTTAATAAAGCACATCTTCACAAATTACCGCTGCAAATCAGCACCATCCATACTGAAATTTGAATCAACACTTAAAACTCATGTTTTCATTATTCTTCCCTGGATCCCAAATCCCAAACCCCTTCTCACATGTTGAATTTTTTTTCTAAATTATTTGTTAAAATTTGTACCACTCAATATTGCTACAAAATAAATATAAATGGTGGTTTTGACAGAGACGGTCTACCCACTTACCACTCTTCCTTTCTTTCCCTCTCTTAGAGCACATGACATTTTAGCTGTATCATAAGGAAACAAAAGTAATTGCCAAGGTGATGCTTCTTCTCTGAAAACTAAAAAGGAGCTCAGATGGGTAAGAGGTGAGAAATCTTGGTTATGGTCTCTGCGGAATGGTGAAATAAAATGAGATGAGACTGGATAGAGACAACATTTAAAAGTTATTGAAAAGTTTTTTTCGTTTTTTATTTTTTAATAATCAACTGGCTTTCTCTCAGACCAAGTATCATACAAAATTAAACAAATATATGGATGACTTATCACATGTTTTCTAAAGTCAAGTGCTGGTGTGATGGCTCCATTCCTGGCTCATAAGGAGGCAACATGGAATTGATACCAAGGGCTTGGTTCCAATTTTTTTTTCAGTGTTGGAAGGAAAAATAGCCAGACAAAGAAAATATCTTTCCTTTATGCAGAAAACAAGGTAGATGCAATAGCTGGAAAGATTTTCCCAAAAAGAACTCTCTTTAAAAAATGAAATAGAATGGTGTATTTCACAGCATTCCCTCCAAATCTATGCTGCATCTTGGTCAGATCTTTGAGGACACGACCAGCATTAGCAAATGTTTTGTATGATCTCAATACTGAATTCTAACACTACTCAATGCTGCTTCAGTCATTTATTTAAAAATCTGATTCCACACTTCACAGAAGAATAAACCTAAATTGACTCAATAGTAACTTCCAACACTATAATATTATACCTGATGGCATGAAAACAGAGGTAAAAATAGAAATCACTTGCAGTGCATGTACTTTCTATTTTCATTAGTTATACTTCTTTCAAACTATTTTAATCTAGAGATATAATTTTTGTTTTCAACCCATTTTAGTTTCTATGATATAAAAACTCTCCAACTTAGTGGCAAGGTCTCTAAAAATCACTGAGCATTTGATTCGGTGTGGTTATTTCATTGCATAATCATTGTAATGAATATGTGATTTATCCTATTTCATAGGTGAAGAAATTGAGGATAATAAAAACTAGGATATTATAATAACTTTAGGTCACATAGCTGATAAGAGAAGCTGTGATTATGGTTTTTTTCCTATCAACTTTTTCATAATCAAAAATTTCTCTCTTAAGAATGCTGAATTTGGAGTCGTAACTTATTTAGTGTAATTTGTTTGACTAATGAGATTATTGTTTATTATCTTCCCCAGCTGTACCAAGTCATTTCTTCAATATAAAGGTACATAATAAATATTTAGTGAATTAAATGGAATCACATTTTCGTGTTTTAAATGAGGTATTTTTTAGATACCTAATCTTTACTTTTATATAAGGCATTTAAATAAGAAAAACATATGAATTTCCACATTTTCCATACTTTAGATTCAGAAACTTTTTACTTGTAGAAGAATGTAATTATATATAATAAACATTGCATAAACAGTAAAATAAGCAATTATAATTTGCTAATATAAGCAACTATTTTATATAAACTCTAAATTTGCCAACTCCCAATGTAAAGTAAATGCTTATAATTTGCTATTTTAATGCCTCTATGAATCATAAATTTGCAGACTTCCAAGATTCAAGTAAGAAATACTGCAAAGTAAGCAAAGTTTTTTCAATGTTCTAGTTGGGAGACATATGTTTCTATTTCATCGTTCTTTATTGTAAGATTCAGCTTCTTTAGCCTTATTGCTTGTACCACCATTAATGTCAAAGGAACAAACCACACTGATGATTTTATCACAATATATAAAATAAAACAGTATTGTTTAAGTGGAAAAGCTGATGATTTTTTTAAAGTAATGAAATAAAACAATCGTCATCTATTTATATTTTATTAAATAAATTCACTTATTAAGCCCACAAAGCCCAGAAAAGATATTTATTATATCACTCCCTATGTTCTATAGCCTGATTTCATAATCTCAACCAGTCCATTTAATAAGTTTTCTCCCCACTTTCTCTTTTAACATATTTCTTTCATTTGCATAATCTAAGCTGACCTATATACCAAAGTACAGGATTGGTTTTTAAGCAACTGAAAGGTTTTCTCTGTAGTGGATCCATTATTTGAATTACAGCAAAATTCATATTTAACAATTCTATTTATAAATCTTCATATCAATCTCAGATATACTTTGATTTATAATTTATTTAAAATCCCTAGATAAACGAAAAATATTAGTTTTTTGAGGCTTTGCAAGCCAAATGAATTGTAAAGATTTAGCCCAAGTTACATTTCCTTTTACCTAAAATGAGCCTTTCAGCACTTTTAAAAACATGCACTTAAGGAAACTGTCTTATTTTCCTCACTATATAAAGTGCCATAATAAAACTGAAGATAAAAATTAAGGTTCTACATACTCAGATAGAGGAAGACTATTTTCTCCAACACAACACTACAAAGTAATAATAATACCAAGCCATACTGTGCTCTCAACAACTGCACATCCCTTTATTGCCATTTCATTTGCCAAATACCCACTGACATTAAGGCACAGACTGAAGAAACAATATTGTAGTTTATGAGATTTTGTGCATTATAAATAATGCATGGTTATCACAAATAAAATCCTTAAGTACTTAAAGAGAAGTCTCAAAGGCAAGTATCTATAATCATTATAATGGTTTTTCACAATATGTAACAACTGTGTAGTAGAATTCTAAGTACTATCTTGGTGCATAAAAATAATTTATATTATGATTATATATTCCATTACACTTTTCTGAATAGGCAAGAGATAAGACAGGATACTTATTATAGAAAGGTACCAGTTGAATTATGAAAAAATTAATCTTGGCAAAATTCCTTTTCCTTTGAGTTACAGAAATTTTTGTACAGAAAGTGGGGTTAATTACTATAACAATGTATTACTTTGGTTAATAAAAATAGCTATAAAAAGAAAAGGCAATTACAGATAGTATATATTCTGGAAATCATATCTTCTCAAATAATTTTTTCTGGCTGAATTTAAATCTTGGAATTTATAACATTGAGAGATAAACATTATTAGCTCTGAGGGAAAAAAATGACTTTTTCCCTCTAAGTAGACTCTTGTTTTTTTAAAAGTGTTGGTTCAGTTCAATACACCAGAGTACATTTTTATTTCCTGTATCAAAGACCACTACACAAACCTTATAAATACTGGCTAAAAATATACATTGCTATGGAGATGTATCATGAATCTTTTCAAATGATTATCATTAGAAAATCACTGTCTTATAATTTATCCGAGAAAAGCTTTTGTTTCAAAAGTATAAAACCATTTATTTAATGATATATGAATTACCAACAGCAACCTAAAATCCTTCATTAATGTAAATTTCATGTTTCATCATGAAAAGTTCAATGCTTCATTACTGTACACACTAGTTATTATGAGTGAAATTTATTGAACATTTACTGTGTATTATCCCACTGAACTCTTTGTTGTACTCATCTTCCATATTAAGGCCTCAAATGTTCAGATTAGTAGGACCACGTGTCCAAAATTTGTAGAGTTAATATACAAGTCTAGAAAAATTCACACTGTGTGTTTTTAATCAATAAATCACATTCTACTTAATTTTAAGAAATTAACGGGTGTTAAGAGAAAATGGGATGTCAGTTATTCCCAATAATTCACATATAATCTCTGTTAATGATTTCTCATTATGAATGTGGACAGAATTAATTTTGTATAACTTTGAGAAGATAGACAGTGTCTTGAGAGGAAGAAAACACCTGCCAAGTGAATGACAGGAAATATTATAACAATAATTTCAAAAGGAATGACATTAAAATCAAATAAAGTTAACCTTAAAAACACCTTTAGTAAGTTTTGTTTTAATGAAGCACCTAGTACAATACCTAGAGCACAGTATATGTTTTAATAAGTATGTACTTAATGCATGTAGGAATAAATGAATATGTCTTAGTAATCCTAGGGAACAGACCTGTGCCTTGAGGTTGTTATCACATGACTTTATCTCAGAGATAAAGCATAGTTAATTCAGCCAACCGAATTTTGATGTTTTGGTCAATTTACCGAATTTTTTCTTTTATCTTTCTAAAGACTTAAAGATGCCAAAAAGGAGACAATAGCTATTTAAGCAACACATTTTATGATTACAGGAATTATTCCTTCAAGAGTGATGAAGAAAGAATTGTTTTAGCCATACAAATGTACTGTCTAGAACTATCCCTTATAGAGTCTAAAATATTCTTCACAAATATTTCAAAGCAATATTGAATAAATCAATGTCCATCATATAATTGTTAAGAAATTTTTTTTAGTTCTTTTCAACAAGCAGTTACAATTATCATGAGCAAAAACATGAAGACATAGAAACCCAGACAGACAAAGTTCAACATATAAAACACAAAATAGATAGGTAAACAGATTAGTGTGGACTCTCAGAGTAACCACATGAAATCAATTAAAATTATATAAGATGATCTTTTCATAAACAAATTAATCCTTTGCCAATTCTATCCTCATCCCAGGTTCCCAGCTAAATACACACTAGCTTAGACTAATTTAATTGTCTATATTACAAATCTAAGTGATATTAGACAAAACAGTTCTCTTGTCTCATCAAGAAATAGAACAAATCCTTGTTGTATTACCTAATTGATAGCATTTTTTCTGTGGGTTTTCTTCTGTGCCTGATAGTATTTTTCTGGGCATTTCCAAGCTAAAATACCTAAAACCCTTCTGGAATCCAGGAAATATGTATGAGTCATGTTTTATCCTCATCACTTCAACAATTCCAGAGTTGCTGCTACACTTGAAAGAGAGGATGACTGACATTAAAATAGAGCAGAAATTTAAGTGGAGATGTTACATTGAGATATGACCTAAAAATCGTCTTCAAAAGTAAGAATGTGTATTAGACAGGTGAAAAGTATTTCCCTCCCTGAGAACCATAAATCAGGAATAAGAAGTAGAGTTAATTTAGATGTTTAAAAATGACAATATAGTGAAATAAAGTTAAAAATGTGTTTGTGTGTTTCTCCTCATGGATTTTCTCTCTTAGATACTGGCAGTCTTTCCGAATCCATTATTTACATATTTATCACAAATACAGAGGTATAACTCTAATTTGAGATTAATTGGCATTCAAAGGTTCCTATGAGAAGTAAAGCTTGATAATTCTACAGTTAGATTGAAAGATTATATAAAATTGATTCGATAATCTGATGTTTTCCTTAGCAAGAGTATTCTATATTTACAAATGTTTAACATAAATTATTATTTATAATCAGGAATATGAAGACTCAGAAAACATCTGTTTAAAGTCTATAAATCCAATGACCAGGCATGACGGCTCATGCCTGCAACTGTAGTGCTTTGGGAGGCCAAGATGGGCAGATTACTTGAGTCCAGGAGTTGGAGACCAGCCTTGGCAACATGGCAAAAGTCTGTCTCAACAAAAAATACAAAATTTCCAGTGTCATGGTGGTGTGTGCTTGTAGTCCCAGCTACTAGGGAGACTTAGGTGGGAGAATCATCTGAGACCCAGGAGGCTGAAGCTGCAGTTAGCCCAAATAGCACCACTGCACTCTGGCCTGGGAAACAGAGTATCTATCTCAGAATAAAATAAAATAAAACAAAGCAAACAAATAACTGAATAAATCCAAAAGACAGTAAGATAATCATAAAACCAGAACAATAGCAATTTGGGACAAAGAAGCATATTTTATACAATAGAGATTATTTTGTTTTTTTAAATTATGTGTAAGAAGGGATACATGCTAAAATTGAAATCAGTTTGACTTATAAACATATGGATAATTCTATTTTCGGAGTCAATGTCAAAGACACAGTTTTAAGCTGGATGAAAACATGCATCTAACCTAGAATGATCCTTCACATGCTCCTAAGGTTTAGTTGAGAGCTTTACATTTCTTACAGTCACTTAAATTGTATTTAACTATAAAACTTATTCTCTAAAACAAATTTGCCTTTTCTTGTAAAAAGGCAAATAGCATTCACTAAAAAGTATTTTTCTCTTCTTGAGAAAGAATGAACTAAATAACAAAATGTGACACTGAACATTGTCATGAAAATAAATGTTTTTAATATTTTTGGTATACATTTCCAACGTTATGAAAGAGTTTTAGAAATATAAATTAGGTTTGCCTTCGTACCTGTACTCATGGAAGATGAACACACACCTATTTGATATAATTTCTGCTAAAAATTGTACATTTAAAAATTTGTTAAGAGGTTATTAGATCTCATGTTCAGTATTCTTCCCTCAAAACAGAAACAAAAGCAAAGGAACACAAGAAAACTTTTGAAAGCATTGGATATGTCTATTACCTTGACTGAGGTGATAGTATTAAAAATGGCTGTATATGTCCAAACTCATTAATTTATACACACTAAATATGTGCAGTTCTTTGTTTAAAATAAAGAATATTCTAGAATTGATGCTCTAGTAACTTAAGGGAACTTAAATCTACTAATATTTCATTTACAAATATGATTACAGTAGATGAGAATCAACAAAACACATCCTCAAGATCCAAGAAAAGCTATTTTGATCCCAGAATCATAATTGTGAAAGAGTTAATCCTCAGAGTTATCCAGAAAGATAATTAGGTAGTTATTGACTCTTTAAAGTTTTGAAGGAATTAACTTGTGAAACCATTTCAGCAAGCTTGCTATATTTTGAAGGATATCTCTTTCTCAACCTTTTATACTTCTTCTATGTAAATCCATTTAGATTCTCTCTGCCTCCTTGAATTTTAGTAAATTATATTTTACTAGAAAATTAAAAAATACATTTCTATAGAAATATAATAAAATGATATCTGAGAATTCATATTGAACTGGAATATTTATTGATAAGACATATTCTAAAAAGGCAACAGATAAAAAGACAAAGCATGTACATACAATTCACCAAGTAGAAACACAATGAACAAAATATGAAGAAAGTACAAAACTCACTAACAAATTAAGTACATGTAAATTAAATTAATGAGGTATCCCTTTTGACTTGCAATTGGGGAGAAATATAATTTAAATAAAAATTTTAATACAGCTGAGACTTTTTGAAACAAGGACTCTCAAGTGATATTGATATAAACATAAAATGATTCAAACTATTTGGAAAGAATATACATTAAAGACTAAAAATATTCATATCCAATAACTCAGTCATTCTACTTCTGTGAATTTATTCTAAAATAATTTAAAATAGATTTATAAAAATGTCTTTTATTGTATTTATGATGATTAAATTTTGAAACAACAGTAGTCAAACAATAAGTAAAAGTTATGTCTATAAGACATTATAGTATATGTCCCATAACCGTTGTAGATTTTTGGTTGGAAATATCATCTGTTATCTTCTGAATCATTTCACAATAAAATACTTAAAATCTTAAAAATGCAAAATTTCATAACACAAAAAACAATAAAGTGGTCAAAATCCATATAAAATTTCAGTAATCTCAAGGTTAATAGAATAAGATTTTTTATTAAAATATCATCAGTGGCTTACATATTAATAGGCACTTGAACAGCAAGCAAGGCAGACACCAAGGTGGCAAAACTAAGAGAATAACTAATCAAAACACTTTTCCTGTGAGGCTTAGGAAAAGCTGGTGGAGAAGAGAATAACTGCATTTGAACACCAGGAGTAAAACTCCAGAACTAAGGGCAGAGAGAGAGCCTGAAGAAAAGGCTAAGGCTATTGTCTCCAGGAAGCACATTTGATTGAAGTCAGTCAAATAAATCACCCCATTTCAAACAACAGAGCAACTTTGAGAATGACTCTTGAATGAAAGGCTAGGAGAATCCCTGCCCTCAATCTGTACTTACTCTCAAATTTTAGAAGGTAATTTAACTGGTACCCAAATGGGCTATGAAAGAAATAAGGTTACACCAAATATCAATCTGGTGGCAAATATCAGCTCCTGATAGAATGGGAAATTTTAACACATCTCTCTGTCATTGACAGATCCTGCAGGTTAAAAATTTAAAAATACAGAAAGTATTGAGTGATATCTTCTTGATTTAATAATTATGCATCAGGTTATACATTCTATAACACATATACATTATTTTTAATATTGTTAAATATCTGAAACATATCTGAGGTCTTTAAAAAACCTTTTGATAGTGAAAAATTACAAACATGTAAAAATAGGAAGATAATTTTCACTAAGTTATTTATACACACACACACACACACACACACAGGATTGCACATATTTAATGTGTACAATGCATTCACTCAGAAAATCAAATCACTTGAAAATTAAGAATACATAGTTTTCTAACATGTAAGTTAAATAAAAATGCAAATATTAAGTAAGAACTACTTGCAATTACTGTCAGCAAATATTGGCTTGGAATACTATATCACAAATACAGAGTAGAAACGGAAATTCAAAAATAAATAAAAGTTGACCTATCTACAAGTAGTTTACAGTCAAATTGGAAATTACGCTCAAAAGGCAATTGTAATACTGCATTAGAAATGCTGTAATGTGATTAAATACTGGATATGTGACAAAAAACAACATTTAACTAATTTTTGAAATTTCAGGGAAATTTGATCAAAGGAAATATCTAAGCAGAGTAAGGATGTGCTGGTGAAGTAAGAAGTATGTGTATATTTGTGTGTGTGTGTGTGTGTGTGTGTGTGTGTGTGTGTGTGTTTATATGGAGGATCCTAATAATTAGTTTAAAAGCAAAAGATAACCCAAGATGCACATATCTGGCAACTTTTTTCCACACTTACTCCAAGGTACCATTGGTACAAAATAGTCAGGTTGGCAAGGGCAGATGCAAAGGATTAACAGCAAGGTCTCTTCTCACTGAGGCTTACTGGCTACCACTATTGCTGAATGTCTAACCTGCCCACAACAAGAACAAGTAACAAGATCTCAATGATTGTACCCGTGGTTAGCTTGGGGAAGCAGCCAGCCACTTGGCACCAGGTTGGTTACCTTAAGTTCCTTCCATCATAATGTGAACAGAGAGTTGAACTCACTGGAATAGATACTTATTCTGGATATCCATCTGTCTTCCCTGACAAAAATGTTTTTGCAAGACTTAACTCAGGTAAGGCCATATTCACTATCATGTATCCCACACAACACTGGTTTCAACCAAAGAATAACATGTACCCCATCATTCAGTGGCAGCTAACCTGAAAAAAGGTTGAAGAGCTAACTGCAGGCTCAGTTATGGCATTTGGTAAAGTTGGAGTGCTGTTCAATGAGAGGTGATACATATAAACAGGTTTATAATGCTGTCTATGCTGTATTGAGAATATCTGGGTCAAGCACACAAGGGTATAGTGGAAGTGGTTCCTCTCTCTATTAGACCCAATAACCCACTTACAGAATTTTGCTTCCATTTAGCAGAACTGTTGTTTTCAGTGGTTCAGAATTCTTCATTCCTAAGGGTGTAATATTTTCTCTAGGCAATAAAAATATGTTTTAATTTAATTGGATATTGAAACTGTCACGAGTCCACTACTGAGTTTTCATCTTATTGAACCAATTGGTAAAGAAGAAAGTTACTTTACTGGTTAGGTTGATTGATTTCAATAAGAAGGAAATTGGCTTCTTGATCTACACTGGAGCAGAAAAGATTATGACTGGAAGGCAGGGGAGTTTCTAAAGCTTCTCTTATTATTTCACATCCAATGGTAAGAGTTAATAAAAACTTAGATCAGTCATATGAAGAGAAGACAACAGGATTAAAGACTCTCTGTAAATGAAAGCTTGGGTCACTCCACAAGTAAATAACCTTGGAAATTTGAAGTTCTGGCTAATAACAGGATAAGGCAGAATGCAAGCTAGAACAATAAAGTTCAACTTTAAGTGAGGCCATTAGCAGATTTATATAATTTCTTCCTTGTGTATGTACTTATGTTAACTTTGTTTTTCCTCTTTCTTTCTCCTATTATTTTACAGAAATACTGCAGCTAGTATACTTTAAAATGTGGTTTTTAAATTACAGTAGATCCAACTGGACTATTACTAAAACACAGGAGGAATTACCATCCCTAGAAATGCATATGGGGACTGATGGAACATTTTTCTTCCCTTTGGAGAGGAGAGTAAGATCCTTTCCATTTTTATAAAAGTGGATTTTATCATACTAAATAGAAATGCCTAGTGCAACTGATGCTATTGTGTAGAAGTTATCCATGGATAGAAGGTTGCAAATAGATACTGATAAGTAAAAGTAATAACCAAATTAATATCTTGTCGCTTGCTCTTAGCCTCCATTCCTACTCTTCTGTGCTCTGTTACAGAGTCTACGACACCACAAACCATACTTCCGAGATGCTCTTAGTTAAGATTTCAATTAGCGTTGGTTATTAGAACCCAGGAGAAATGGAATAGTGACTCCCTTCATTTCAAATTTCTGGCAGTGTCTCTCAAAGGAATATTCAGTAGAAGTTTTAGCACTGAAGGGGAGGACAGTGGCTGTGAGGATCCTGGTGGTCCCTTCAGACTAGAATAAGTTCCCAGGCATCTGAGGGCCAGCAGCAGAAGCCTTCTCAGCACAGCATCCTTGGTGTATAAGTCTGTGCATCTCCAGCCCAGAAGAGAAAAACCAGTAATTAATTCTTGAGTTACTTTATCTTTTCTTCTTTTGCCCCTTTATATTTCTTTTGTTCCTCCAGCTCTTCTGACACTGTTATAATCAATATTAGTATGTTTTGTGTTTGGAACAGCTAGAGTGGTTTTTGTTATCGGTTTAGCAAATGTCCAAATTTCACCTCTCTAGATTTCAGTACAAACAAGAGCGCTCCTAATACATTAAGAGAAATATGTAAAATGCAGAGCTTTATTTCAGATTACCGTTTTTATTTAGGTCTTTCTTCTGTGGACATGCCTGTAAGAAGAGGAAGGACATGCCAACATAATAAAAAGGGCTGAACTGTCTGATCAGAAAAAGAAGAGGAAATCATTTACACTTTAGTCCTCTCTCTGTTACTAAAGGTGCGTACATTGATTTTGAAGCCAGCAGCCTGCCATGAACCAAGTATAATGAAGGAAGGATAATGCAGTAGCTCAATATTGGTACAGGTCAACTAAGCTGAGACTGAAATGGCAGGGACAGTAGAGAATTACATTATGCCCTCCAGTTCAAGGTGCAGCCAAGTTGGCCCAAAAAGAGACACTAGTCTCCAGCAAAGTCCGGAGAGAACAGAGTAAGATCTGAGCAGTGGATGCCAGTGACCATGGACCTGCTTCCGTTGCCATAAGGTTATATAAGCCCTGTTTTTGTACCACTCTTACCTAAGAGAGCAAGGGAATGGGTAAGAAAGAGCATTTACAAGTATCCCCAAAGACTGAGCGTTATCTAATATGATCATGATATAAAAACCTGACAAATATTATACAAATATGAAGATAGTTTAAGAATATAAAAGCAAATATTCAAAGCAAAAATCAGGAAAATGATGTCAGAAACACGACTAAGGGTTGTTTGCCACAAGACTGCAAATTTTAAAAAGACAATGATTAATCTATTGGATGCTTATCAAAATATACATTTTCAATTCAAAGAAACGAACTGTAATCATCTGGCTGCTAAAGTAATTTAAGAGTAAATATTTCTGAGAAATACTCTAAGTTAAATAGAAATATAAGAACACATCTTTACATTATGAAAGATAGCTGTATCATAACAATAAAAATACCATCAAAAAGCCTATTAACAGTAAACAAACCAAAAGCAAACCCGTTAAAGTCTGAAGTTGCCCATTATCATCACTAATACTTAACAGTACTTAATAATGGCCTAAAAATGTTAGTTGATACAACAAAATACTAACCACAAATAATACCTATAGTTGTTAAAAGCAGAAAATAGAATTATGAGAGGTCTCCTTGAGTATAAGTTGAGAGCTCACACTTCAAGCCCAGAACAGCCTGGATTACACTCCAGGGCCTATTCCTCTCTAGCCACCACTCAATAGCTCCATGAACTTCAGATAGTTACTGAACCTTAGTACCTCAGTTTACTCATTTGTAAAATAAGCATAGTAATAGTATACATGACTAGTGTGATTGTGAGGATAAATAAGGAAATATAGGTGAAGAAAAAACAAATGCCTGAGAAGTGGTAAATGTGTTTGCTGTATTACACACACACACACACACACACACACACACTCCCCCTTAAGTCATTTTCACTCGCTTTGTTTGATGATTTTTGTCCATAAAATGAAAATAAAAATTGCCTTCTCAGCATTTATAGTGTCAAAAGTATTAAATAAAATGATGCCTATTTAAGCGATTTTTGATGCTATGGCATAATACAATTATAATAAGCCCTAATTACTAATTATAGTTTTATTATGAACTGTATCTGTTACTGTAAAAAAGTAACCAAAATTTCACCTCTGTCTCTAAAATTATTCTAAAAGTAAAAAAAGAAACCAAACTGAATGAAAATTTTTAAACGTTTTTAATTTAAAATTTGTGACTCAAGGACATAAACAGTCACTTCTCAAAAGAAGACATACAAGCCACTAACAAACATAAAAAAAAATTCAACATCAGTAATCATCAGAGAAATGCAAATCAAAACCACAATGACATACCATTTCGCACAGTCAGAATAGCTATGATTAAGAAGTCGAAAATAGCAGATACTGATGAGACTGAGGAGAAAGGGGAACGCTCATAAAGCGCTGCTGGGAACGTGGCTTTGTTAAGCCACTGTGGAAAGCAGTGTGAAGATTTCTTAAAGAACTAAAAATAGAACTACCATTTGACCCAGCAATCCCATTACTGGGTATATACCCAAAGGGAAATAAATCATTCTACCAAAAAGATACATGCACTCATATGTTCATTGCTGCGCTATTCACAGTAGCAAAGACATGGAATCAACCTGGATGCCCATCAATGCTGTACTGACTAAAGAAAATGTGGTATGTATATATTACGGAATACTATGCTGCCATAAAAAGAACAAAGTCATATCATTTGAAGCAATCTAGATGCAGCTGGAAGTCGTTATCTTAAGCAAACTAACACAGAAACAGAAAACCAAATCTTGCATGTTCTCACTTATAAATGGAAGCTAAATCTTGGGTTCCTGTGGGCGTAAAATTGGGGAAAACAGACACTGGAGACTCCAAAAGGAGGAAGAGAGGAAAGGGCCCAAATATTTCCTATTAGATATTATGTTCATTATCTGGGTGATGGAGTCAATAAAAGCCCAACCCTCAGCACTATAAAATACAACCTTGTAACAAACCTGCACATGTATTCCCTGTATCCAAAATAAAAATAAAATTAAAAAAAAAATTTGCCTCCAGAGTCCTTCTCTTTGTAAGAAATAATATAGGAACAAACAAGGTGAACACAAAGTAAAAAGAACCAAAGTTAGAGAAAATACGAAAACAGAACATAATAGAAATCTGTTATTCTATACCAACATTTAAGATTAATTCACTTTGTACCCATATAACAATATCCATTTAATAAACTGTGCATTATTCTGAATCTCACTGCATGCAAAAAAGATCATTTTTTACCCCTAAGTATCATATAAATTGAAAGAAATGTATTTGAAAACATTTAGTGACTGATGCTCAGAAGCTTAAATGGTGCTATTTTACTATGCCTAAACTATGAAGAAATCACTGAAGCCTTTACAGCAAGAAGAAAAACCACAGGGAGCCTACTAACAATTGAGCACTGCCAATTCTTTTGGTAATGTTCATTTTACTTTTCATAGAGAAGTACAGAAAAGCTTTTCACTATGATTAAGACTTTAAAAGCTGTAGACATGTAAGAAAAATAATGTAGGGCTTATTATACTATAAACATCATTTAGTATGTAATGCAAATCTTACAACACAGCACCTAGAGCTTATATTTTTTTTGAACCTACCACCTAAAGTAAGTATATTTTAAAGATCTTGGTAAATATATTTCACCAAGAAAGTTTGTGACACCAAGGGAGAGCTTCTATCCTAGCATTCACAGATCCGTGGAGTCCACGAATAGACTTCAGATGATTTCACTAATCTCTAACTGAAATTGATCATCTCTTGAATCCTTAAATTATGTTTCATCAGCAAACCACAATAGCATTAGCAATATCTTTGAAATTTTCAATTTAGAAATTACTTCATATCCTATTTTGGTTATTATAGATATCATAAACTATGATTTATACTCATTACAGTTTCAAAATTACTATTATTAATCATATGCCTGGGCGTTGTTAATTTGTGAGTATGGCACAAATTTTATTCCTCATATTTTTAATCACTGATTCAATATAATTGATTTTCTGTGTAATTCTCTGTATTTAAGTATATGTATTAAAAATATTAACAGACATTCTGAGAGGGAATGCATAAACTTCGCCAGACTTGCAAATGGATTTATGGCACTGTGGTGACTGTAATGAGTCAACTGGGCTAGGATCAACTGCGTTTTCCAGAATCTCCTTCCTTGTATGATTTGGGTTAGGTGGGCCACACACAGTTTTGTGAGATTTAAGGGAACAAGTGAAGCAATAACCATATTCCCTTTTATTTGGAAGGCTGGGCAGGGTTAACCAGTGCCTTTGTAGGTCGTATTGACTGCAGCGTATCTTCTGGCTGGCTTCATGATGGGACACAGAAGCTGGACCTGCAACTATTCCACCTTTTCCTGTGACTCCTTCAGCTTCTCCCTCCAAGGCTAGACAAGTGTTTAGCTTTGTGATTATGGGCACTAGCTTCTATTGTGGTACATTCTAGTATCAAGGCAAAAAGCAATGACAAGAGAGAGATGACATGGGTTACAACCCATTTTGGTTCATTTCAGCTCATGCTTGCAACTTACATTTGCTTTCCCTTTCCCACCCATCTAAAACAAAATTTCAGATTATCATAATACTAATCATAAGACCATTAACTTAGCTAATGTTTATTCTAGGTTTATTCTAATTTTTTTTTTCTTAAACCACAGAAATTTATTCTCGCAGAGTTCTGGAGGCCTGAAGTTAAAAATCAAGGTCTGAGCACGCTGCGCCGCCTGAGAGGCTGTAGGGAGGAGCTGTCCTGCCTCTCCCAGCTCCTGGTGGCTCCCAGCCTTCCTGGGCTTGTGGCCCCATCACTCCAGGCTCTGCTGACGTCTTCACGCCGCCTTCTCCTCGGAGTCTCTGTGTCTGTTTTCTCTTCTCTTCTCAGCACTTGTCATTGGATTTAGGGCCCACTCTGATCTAGGATGAGCTCATCTCGAGAGCCTCAGCTTCATTACACCTGCAAAGGCCGTGACTCCGATAGGATCGCCTGCAAAGATCCTGACTCCAATAGGATCGCATGCTGGAGGTTCCAAGTGGATGTATCTTTTAGGGGAGGCCACAACTGAGCCCTCCGTGGCAGTCCAGGCTTCCGTTTCTATGGCAACACTAAGAGCAACTGGTGAGCTCTGGAAGGGCAGGGTCTTGATTGCATTTGTCTCTGGGCCTCCAGGGACTCCTCAGAAGTGGTGACAACATGAATAGCCCCATCAGCCACCGCTGCGAACTGTCCTCGCTTGATGGTGCAAAGAGCAACATGCAGGGGAGATACAGACCCCATCCCCAAGCCAGCACCCCCAATACTGCAGCCAAGGGAGAGTTTCCCACCCCGCCCTACCCCTCTAGGGTGAGCAGGTGAGCAGGCCAGCTTAAGAGGGAAAGGAAGCCTGATGGCTTGGATGTCTTTTAAAATTTTTCTTTTTTTTTTTTTTTTTTTTTTAAGTGTCTTGCTCTCTTGCCTAGGCTGGAGTGGAGTGGCTCAATCACGGCTCACTGAAGCTTCGAGCTCCTGGGCTCAAGCAATCCTCCCATGTCAGCCTCCTGAGTGGCCGGGACCACAGGCATGCACCACCACATCTGGCTAATTAAAAAATTCTTGTAGAGATGAGGTCTCACTGTGTTGCCCAGGGTGGTCTCAAACTCCTGGGCTCAAGCGATTCCCCAGTCTTGGCCTCCCAAAGCACTGGGATCACAGTTGAGAGCCACCACACCTGGCTGTCTTTTGAAACTTTCCACCAAGGACAAAAAGTAACTATATTTTCCGCTGTCAAGGTTGAAGTTTTAAGTGCTTCTGTGTTGGCCAAGCCCATTACAGTTACCTTCCCAGGAATGTAGCGCCCTGAGATATCAACTGGAGGACGGCATGTATGAGTTAGGTCCTCCAGAGAACCAGAGCCAACGAGATGTATATAGATATGCAGGAAGAGGCTTAGTATGAGGAACTGGCTCACGTGGTTATGGAAGCAGAGAAGTCCCAAGATCTTCCAGCTGGAGGCTGGAGGTGCGGTTCCAATGCAAACTCAAAGGACTGGGAATTAGGGGCCCATAGGGTAAGTCCTTGTCTGAGTCTAAAGGCCTGGCTGTGGTGGGGCCCCTGCTGTGAACTGTCCCGGGCAGAGAGGCAACTTTGGCTTGCTAGGTCCACTAGCTGCCAATCATCATGCAGGAAATCAACTTACTGTCCAGACCTCCTGCATAAATGCCCAGGGAGCAGCAGCCACTGGAGCTGAAAACTTGGAAAGGGCAGGGAGCTATTCTAATTTTTAAAGTAATTGTTGGCTGATATTTTCTGGTTATGAAAATATATGTAGGTTAACTTCACTATATTGGTTTAGCTTTTTCTGAATCTAATGGTTCCAGGCCACATATGTTAGGAAGAAACTCTGAAATAAAGAACGAAAAGCTAAAAATCACTGGGAAGTGTTTCAAAGGACAAGAAGAATTATTGAAGAGCAGCCCTAAAATGTCATAATTCAATTCAAGGAGATAGTTTAATTCTACTCGAGTTGAGTTCATGGTATACTTCAGTCCTATTTCATGGTGTGACATTCAGTCTTTCACTTTATTCTAGGATTGGTATTTTTAAAATTCTGTGTGATTTGTGTGTCACAACACAAGTGATAGAGCAGTATCACCAATAAATTGGTGTGTATTCCCAACCAATTTTAGAAAGAATGAAAACATGATCTATTCAATCATGGAAGAGAGATGTGCTCAGATCAAGAAGCCCTGAATGTGGTGTGAAAATTATTTTGGCTGTCTTTATGCAATGGTTAGGGCTGATCATCTATGTTCATAACTATTGTCTGAATATTACCAACAATATAACTGGTGATGTATTTAAACACATGACTACCTTGCCTTTAGATTAAAAACACTGAGAAACTGCTCATGCTAATTATAGAAATAGGCCATTTAAATGGTCCAATTTTTCCCCCTTTGGCTCAAAAGAACACAGAATTTTTGTTACCATTGCAAAGCAGAAAAGGTTACCTTTTGCAGATTTATTATTTGAAATACGGTTAATGTTGAATTTGTATGCAAAATCATTGAACCTTAGTCAAATACATGTATATGGGATTTTTTTTTTTTTTTTTTTTTGAGACCAAGTTTTGCTCTCCTTGTTCAGGCTGTAGTGCAGTG
>NW_016107925.1:816947-880829 GCF_001604975.1 Cebus imitator | reverse complement strand
TATGATCTGGGCTCACCACAACCTCCATCTCCCCAGTTCAAGTGATTCTCCTGCCTCAGCCTCGCACGTAGCTGGGATTACAGGCATAAATGCATGTATTTATTATCACCAAAATGCTTTGATTCACAGTCTCTGCAAAACTTAACAGGAAGACTGAAATCAGTGTTCTTAGCTGTATAAATAAAAAGTCTGACGTGTACAGGGTGCTTACTCCACAGGAGATTCAGTGAATGTCAAAAATGGGATACAATCTGGAAAAGTCAGAATATTTCAGATTGATATTTATGTACAACTGTGCTAAATGTAAAGTTACCAGGAGCTCTTTTCATTTATGTAATATGAGCAGGTTAGAATGTTAACACATTTAATGTTAAAGAGATTTGAGGCTATATGGAAAAATACTAAGTGTGGCTATCTGTCTATATACTTTCTCAGTTTCTATAATTGCATAGATTTCTTTGTCAAAACACCTTCCATTATATTGATAATGACCTCATTGAAACAAAAATCAGTTTGAGATAAACTATTTCCTAGAAAAGTCTCCCTTGTTGCCTCAGATAAGTATTATATAAGCTACTGTAGCAGGACTGATTACCTGAGACATATTAGAAAGCAACGAAGCATAAAACGTCTTTTCAGTATCAAATTCAAAGCAAGACAAAAGGTGAATTCATTAATGTGAATGTTACGACAAATGAAATAAAAAGTCATAGTTGTTAATTATGCTGGGAAAACAAATGAGAGTTTGTCAGGCATAGAAAATCCTTTTAAAATAAATTATTCAAAAGAAAATTATTGTTCTCTGAGGTTATAATATCAAAAATATATGTACAAATGTTTGTAAAAGCTGTGAAAATTGAGAACCTAATATGTTTTAATTTTGTTATATTTCTATTATGGATGCTCAAAGATGCAAGAGATAATAATTATGAACAAGGAAGAAGAAATAAGTGTACCTCTTCTAATTAGCAAAGAAAACTGCTGCAGTTCATGAGAAGAAATAAATGAATCAAATTCTGTAATTTTGTTAACTGATGGTCTGTTTACTGATCTCTATTCCATACATGAATCTCTCTAACTGAAAAGAAACTGAATTTTCCTTTTAAAGACTTCCAGTGTTTATACTTACTCATTCAAACTCATATTACATAGCAAACATTTCCTCTTTAGAGGTGTTAAGAGCTTTATTCCAAATAACAAAACTTTCATAACTACCTAGTATAGAACATAGGTTAAAACAATAGCAAGAGAAATGTGCACATTTTGTATAAATCTACGTATAAACCATGTTCACCTGGCAGATTAATTGCAATAGAATTTCAATCTAATTAAACTCATTAACAGAGTCAACTCAGGGCTTTATTGTTTGACAGTATGCAGTATATCTCCAAAATCTGTCCAAATCTTTCATAGACATATACAACTTTTAGATAGCCTTTTAGCATTCATTTAAACATTTAGCATTCCTTCCTGACAAAAACAAATTTAATCCTGCACATAGGTACCTCAACTTCTGGTGATAAGTAGAATTAAAAGCAATACAGGCTAAATTAGAATATGTGTTGCCTAAATGAATAAATTCATAGCCTTCAACTTTCACAATGAAATGTCTTTGTTTTCAACATGGTTGATATCTATAGTGTAGAGGTGCTTTTTCAGTCATGAATGAAAAATGCCTGCCTTTCACATACTCATTAAAACCTCATTTATGAGTTGTCTGCCACAAAACTCCTATTTTAAGCCTGCTGGAGATAGCTGATATGCAAGATAATTGTCTAAGGAATAAGGTGCCAACCATTTACTCCTCAAGACTCTTCAGACTTTTCCCCTGTGTTTCCAAATAATCAGAATGCTGTCATAATCACTTTGGTTCCTGGATTAATTTCATGTAAATTTTGTTCACGGTGTCTCTCAAAGGCTGTTACAAGAAACAACCACATGCAGAAGACCTTTCCCATATTTTACAAAGTTGTATTCAGGATACAGGCTATTATTTTGTTTAAATGCATTAACATCTTCATAAAACCTAAGAGAGAAAAATATTTCTCTTGGTGAACTGCTATCCTTTCTTTTAGACAAGCAGAGTATTACAAATTTAAAGCTATATGCTGAAATTCTGTATCTTTCTCCAACATATTTGTTTATTTTGATAAAACAATTATCTAATTTTGTACTTCCCTAGTTAGTGCCATTTGTCATATATCAGTGGTTTTTGACTCATGGTATCCATTTTTCTTATTAATCATCACGATTTTTAAGTTAGATAATATTTAACAACATTAAACAAATATGATATATTAAAAAGACAATGGTAAAATAGATCTAAAATCGATTATGGGATATTAATTTCTTTTTAACTTTTAAAACAGAGTCTCATTCTGTTGCTCAGACTGGAGTGCAGTGGTGGTAATCTTGTCTCACTGCAAAGTCTGCCTCTTGGGCTCAAGCAGTCCTCCCCACTCTGCCTCCCAAGCAGCTGAGACTATAGGCAAGTAACACTATGCCCTGCTAATTTTTGTATTTTTAATAGAAACAGGGCTTTACCATGTTGCCCAGGTTGGTCTGGAACTCCTGGGCTCAAGTAATACACCCACCTCCCCCACTCAAAGTGCTGAGATTATAGGCATGAGCCGCCATGCCTGGCCTGAGATATTAATTTCTATTTATCTCAACATTACAAGACTCCTGTGTATTTACTGAAAAACTCACTCTTAGATAAACTAGAAGTGCAGTAACAGTATAAAATAAAAACAACACAAATGAACCGTTTGTATCTGTTCTACTATCAAAAGGTCAATAATATGAAAAAGAGAATAGGTTTGAGATTAAAAGTTAGTAAAAGGGAACCCTCAGAAAATCAGTTCAGGATATTTCAAAAATTGGAAAATCTCACTCTATGAATCATTCACCATCCTCCTTCTTAATTTTTATATTGCCATTCATCAATCCATCACACATTTTTCCAGTTGTTCAGAGTCTGAAATTTGACATAATCATTGATTTCTCTTACTTTTTTTCCCTTATGTCAATTATTCAGAAAGTGATATAATACCATTTCATTGATGTGTTTCTTGTGACTATCCCTACCACTGAACAAAGCATAGGCTGCCTACCATGGAATTAAGACATTTCATGGCTTAAAGCAACCTTTTCTCCTTAGCATTGCTCCCCACCATTAATAAAATTCTCTCTGATGAGGATTTCAATACCTTTAAAGCAGACATGTAACATTATATGCTAAATACATTTCTAAGTCAAACCTGCTGTTTTTATTTTATCTATAACATTTTTTACTTAAGTTTTACCTGTATTTTACCTTTAAAATTTAATTACACTGATTCTCTGAATGACTGCAGCACTTCATTCATTCATTGATTGTTATTTTCTACATCCCTTTGAATACACACATGACATAAAAAGGATCAGCTTAAGGTGTAAAAAGAGCAAATACTTATAACAAAGTCCGCACTTGTAACTAACTGCAATCCTACATTTAATTTTTTTACAAATGAATTTTCTCCACAATGAGACTATAGCAATTTAGAACCAGTGGTCATATCTTGCACTTTTATTCCTCACAGTTCTTGGCAGAAATATTCACGTGATTGAATTTCTTAAATTAAAAATAAATTTGGATATAGTATTAATTTTATCTCTACAAAGTTTCTGGAAAAAAAGAAAGTTTGTAAAATAAATACCATTATAAGCCACAAAGTAGTTATTTCTAAGCTAAAATTGCTTATTTAAAATACCAGAAAAATAGTCTCTTTTTATAGATATTTACCTTATAAAATATAATCCTAAGAGAATGGCAATAATGGCCAGCATAAGATAGCTGTGATTTTTAAAATGTGCTATTAAAACATTTGTTTAAATCTATTCTAGCCAGAGGAAATTAGTTCAGCTCCCAGGGAAATTCCCATTCCAAAAGCAGAGGGGCTATTTTGATCATCTCTTAAACCTTTAGAGAGGACTGTACTAATTCTCTATTGAAAACTGGACAATTATTCGACTGGGACCATTGTTGAGCATAAGATGCTTTGTTAAGCTGGTTACTCTCTTCTCTGCATGGTTTCAGAAAAGCAAAGTCACTGTTGATTGAAGGGATAAAGCTAATGACCTATTTACAGAATGTAAAACAGTAACTAATTTATGATCAAATAATCCTAGGTTTAAAAGATTTCATGTTGGATTAATGAGCACTTTTGTCCCCCAGATAGCCCAAGATAAGATCTGTTTTACTTTAAAAATCTCTCAAAGGAAGAAATTTTCAAACTGCTATCTTCAGTTATTCCAGTGATTTAAAACTCTCAAAGTTTGAAAATCTATACTAATAACAGTCCAGGTTTATTATACTTAAAAAAAAAAAAAGGAATTGGCCACCTTTTCTATAAGATCTCTTCATATATAGTACCTGAAGAATAATTATCTAACTACGTTTTCTGTTTCAAATGAAAGTATTCTATTTCCTTAAATGTTTTATCGGACACACAATTCTGAGAATTCTTCAATACAATTTTTATTTCTCCTTGCACCTTTCCCACATATTTCAAATTCTTCATTAGCTGACTCAACCACAAGTGTTCAGAGTAATCAAGAAGAGTATGACCAAAGCATGAAAACATTTTTTTCTTGGCTTTTAAAAAATCTTTCCTGGATTTTTCCAATCTAAGCTCTAATAACACCTACATGATACTCAACTTGGGTTTCTCAGACCAGTAGAGACTGAATGTAGTAAAGAGGAAACAGAAGACTTGTTGTGAAATTCTAACAATATGTACAACAAACTACCATAACAAGAGTTAACCTATGTAACACAACTTCACATGTACCCTCGAACCTAAAATAAATGTAAAAATATAGAAGTAGAAAATATAAATTCACTGCTGATAGAACTGTACAGGTCATATGTAACACCAAATCTCTTTGCCATTTTTCACACTTAGGAGTTGATATATGGAAACATTCAACAAGTTTCCTATTAATGTAAAATTGTTCGAATTCACTATAACGTTGTTGTTATTTGAAAATTAAAAAAAAAAAATTGGAAGAGATACAGACATACATAGGTAGCTAAATGATTACTTAATTTAAAAATTCAGAATTATTTTTATTAAATGAAGTTTTTAAGGGGAAAAACTCTATTATTTCCTTGGGGAAAAATAACATAAATGGATAGAATTTTTTTAAAAATGAAACCACTGGGCCATAATTTAAATTTAAGATTTTTTTTTTGGTAAGTCTTCTACATAACCTTTATTTTTGCTTCACAATATATGTTAAAATTTATCTTTACAAAGATTGCCCTTTTTATGTGATTTTTCACCAATTTCAAGATCTTTTTGAACTAATTTATACCTTCAGAATTACTGGAAAAATTTCTAAAATCTGTTCTAACCCTTAAGTGTGTTCTTTACGTTACTATACTCAGCATTCAAGTTGTTCAAAATACCAGGGTAATAAAAATACCCTGATTAAGAGCACTCGGAATGACTATTATGCCACTGAATTCAGAAATTTAGATACATCTTTTCATCTAGTTGATCCTTCATTCATTTACTATAAGGTGATGCAGCCATATTTTTTTCTCTTGTGAAAAAAAAATGTCTGCTTGAATGAAAATCAAAAAAAAAAAAAAATGCTGCAAGTGTCCAAATAAATGACATGTATTACATTCTCTTAACCTACTAGAAACTATATTTCTATGACTAGCTTCCTGTCATAGGAAGCTAATTATGGGCAAAGGGATTATTTTATCTCAATATTAGAAGGCAGTTTGTAAAGGAGGAAAAAACCTATTTGTTTTATATTGTGTTTCAGAAACTGAAATAGCAGAATTTCAACTTTGAGATAATCAGAAGGATTGTAAACATGAAGGTTCAGGAAACATTCAATTTAATGTCATTCATGATTTCTACACAACAGCCTTTGTTTGCTCTGTGTCATGTGAAATAAATATGTGATATATTCTAATACATATAAATCATATAGTGCAAAAATAAATGTTATATCCTAACACATCAAAGTCATATACTACATATCTCATCATGATGAATATTATAATCCTTGAATGTATAATCTAAATATTAGTAGCAAGATAAAATTACTCCATATCCTAAAGATGGTCAGTATTTAGCTACCTTCATAAAGTCAGTTTCTACAGATAAAATCAAATGTGTTTGTTCACTGAATTGGAGGATATTATAATTTCCAATATATTTGCCTAAGTCAAGTCAGCATTACTGATAATACTGTCCTTTTACCAACTGATAAGTTTCTTATCATGAGTCATTAAAATATTGCCCAATCGATACAAGGAAAGAGAGTTAATCTAAAAAAAGAAATGCCTTTTCATTATTCATTGAAACTGAATAAAACTGAGGTAAAACAAAGTTTGTAAAAAATAAAATCAATTAAACCTATTAAAACAAAATTAGACTCTAATTCAAAATGAGAAAAGGGATTTTCTGCAGCAGAAAGTCTTCTTTATTTAAAGAATAAAGATAAAAATAGATGAACTTACAAAATACAGCAGTCTTGTTTAATCACAGCAGGGCAATAGAGTATATTCTCTCAGAGTTCTTTTTGGGTACATTTCCTGAAAAAGAAAATTAAATACGTTAAAGCCTTAAAAATAACCATAAGAAAACTATGGTTTGTATAATAGAAAGGCCACACAAATGTTGTAGAAATTTTGAACCTATATAGTCTTTAAAATGTAATGTAATACTGAATTTAATTTCATTTCTGCCAATATTCAGATCATATGAAACAATTTATATCAATTTCTATATGGTTGCAAAATATCTACATACTTCATAATAAGAAATCAACTGAAGTTTCCTTTTCTAATAGAGAATTTCAAAATGATTTCTTCTGGCATAAGAAGGGTTGTTTGTGCCATTTATGTGCTGCCAAACAATGTAAGACACTCAGGAACCTCTCCAAAGACAGAGGCGAAACTTTAAAAGTCAAATTAGAATATCTGGTTTCAATTTGATCCAGTTGTTTGATAAAAACACAGTCTGAATTTGCCAGAATGTTTTGAACATAATGAGGATGAATAAAAAGATGAAGTGATTGAAGGATAAACAACAACTTCACTTTTGGATCCTTACGTATTCTAAGCAGCACATCAGGGGTAAATATCCGCAAGTCTTGTACTTCACTACCTCAATTATCCCTACCTATAAAACAACACCAACTGTTTTATCTCATTTTAGGATCCACTCCAATAAAAGACATACATGGCTACATTACTAAACTGCTTTTGTTTTGTTGAAAGGGCTAAGGATACAATTATGTGTATAATGAGCTGGCATCCATGTCTTATAATCTATTCTTTTTTTTTTTTTTTTGCATGTAGAATGATCGCAAGAAGGTATCTTAACAAACTAAAGTAATAGAGGCTATTATTGATCATATTTTGAAAGAAAGTATATGGTAGCATTGCAGTTGTAGAGAAAACATGACATTTTCATATCAGAGTTGTATCTGTTTATGAGGTCAATGTACATGGAGCAAAAGGAAAAGTTGTATAATAGTTATTTAAAATGAGCTTGCCTATAGAATTAATAAGTTGATATATAAAAGTCAACTGCTGACACTGGGAACACAATGTAACCATATAAGGTGAGAAAACTAAATTCAAGCTACATACAACAAATTAACAGATTAGAGAAACAACAACAAAATATTTCCACAAGAGTACATTGCATAGAACCATGAAAATTTCCTTTAATTTTTAAATTAATCAATGCAATTTAAAAAATATGTCATCGTTTTTATTTCCACTTTCACTGTTTTTGAATAAATTATGCATTATAATTTTAAAATCAATTATGTATTTTCAAATTCCAAAAATAAGTAAGATGTTAACAATAAAATACCCATTAAACAATTGCAAAGAGATTTGACATATTAAAGAATGATATCTTTCCTTGGCTCAGGATAGTCAGACCACTGTCTTCCAGCTTTAACTGTGGCTACTTGTAGCTTTGCTTATTTAAGCTGAATAACTTGAACCATTCTCTATTTCAATGGATTTTATTTTTACATATTATATAGTTTAATGAAATCTGTATATTAAAATTCAAGTTCCAAATACAAAATATTATAAAATATCATTGGGTACATTAGCATAATGAAAACAAACAGGAACAACAAACTGCAAACATTATGTTGTCACTGACTGGATGAAAGAGATTAGCATTATGTATTCTACTGCTTCATCATTTTACGTTCCTCACATGGCCTTTTGAAAGCTTTAATAGCTTGATGCTGACTTTCTACATTCGCACCTATCTCATATTTACTTCCTTTTGTGTAATATGGCATGAAAGACAATAAAGGAAGGGAGAAAGAAAGAAAAAGAGAGAGGGAAGGAGAGAGAAAGAGAAAGAGAAAAGAAAGATACATACTTCTGTATCTGGGGAAAGGAAATACCTCTAAACTGTGATCAGCACTGGTGTTCTTATTTGGGCATTTGATGAGATGGGTTACTAAAAATCTCTTTGTATGAATGACTTAGGAGAATCCTGAGAAAAATCTAATAAATAATTGTATAGGTACTTCTATCTCGGAAATCAGTTATTCAGGGAGGTGTAGGGGCGATGTCAAAATTTAAGCAACAGATGATGCATAACCATTAGACATGATATTTATCTTTCAACACAATCTCCCTTGACTCATTGCATATTCTTTTGGAAAGTACAAGAATGTAAGTAAAAAGTGAAATACTGAACTGCTTTGGTTATTTGAATACAGCATAATACTTCTCAGGGTGTCCCACTCATTTTAAACATAATCATTTTAAGTTTTATATAAAAACCATAACTGTTTAACCCCAAAATAGGAGTCTTGCAGATTTATTAAAACATCCAGTAGAGGGTATAAAGTATTCCATTATGATGGAGTCATTATAAATAATTTCACTGGGGCTTATAAAGGAGGAACAAGTTTGATAAAGATTTGTGAATCAAAAACCAGTGTTGATTTAATAACATATTATAACCTGTGCTTCTGAACAATGTTTATCTACCTATAAGTCGATTTATCTATCCATATATCAATAAATCAAATGATTAACCAATCAACTAATTTACTGTTATATGAATGTACACATATATGTGTATATATTCATAAAAATAAAAGCATCTCTCATTGATCTTAATGCACTGGTTATATTTAATATATTTTCATTGTAATTCACATTATTTACTTACTGTTTACTGTAACAAAAATATATTTTCATTATAAATCACATTATACATTTATTGCTTAACAACAACAAAAGTGTCTTTTACCTAAACTGAGTTCCCTGTTTAAGTAAAAGATGCTTCCAGTATGATACAAATTACATAAATGCAACAAGTGATTATCCATTAATAATCAAAAAATAAATATTAATGAAGGCTTAATGATTTATATATAATGACCCATTCTTTAATTGAATTGTTAATATTTAGTGCATAAATTTGATCAGCATAAAATAAAATGCTGTTTTAAAATATTCTGTTTTTCCCAGTATATGCTAAGTATTATATCATATATTATATTTCGCTATTTTTCCTATGTACTATAAGTGCAATAAGATTTACAATGAAATTACTAGAAGATAATTATTGAAACAGCTTATTTTATTATAATAAATATTATTGAAACAAGAAAAAAATGGGAAACTACACACACAATGTTTGGGACATTAGAAAAATTTTGGAGAATTTAGAGTGAATTACCAAAAAAAAAAAAAAAGGCAGAGGAAAAGACATCAGAGCTATTAATTTTAGCAGAATATAGTACAAATCGTCACTGATGGAAAGGTACATGAAATTATTTATCTCCCACTTTCATGTCAATGACTACTTTCAAGAAAATCTAGCAGACAAAAACAAATTCTGAAGAATCATCAAACAAAATATATTCCCTTACAATCTTAGAAGGTGGACATATTTTAAAATATTCAGCAATAAGCCACTCTTGCTGAAAATTATGCATCTTATACAAGAAAGTTTAAATTTACCTAAGACAGAGCAAGAAGGAAGTTTGAGGATATTTATTTTATTCTGATTTTTTTTTTCAGATGAAAAAACTCAAATGTTCTGGTTATTTCATGCAAACAGTCTTGTATTTGTTTTGAATTTCTTCAGAGATATAAAACATCAACCATTACTTAAGAATGAGCAATAATCAGTCATGAGCAATGAGGAAATGTCAATAAAATAAACTGGACAGCTATCACAGTGTTAGCTATTTATAATTAAAAACTAATTTGGAAAAATTAGTAATTACTTTTGTTGAAAAACAGACTAACTGAAGATATGGCATGTTGTTGTTGAATATATAATATACATACGTTTGATTTTGGTAAGGCAAATGTGTTCACAAGATCATCAAAGAAATTTCTGAGAGTGATAGTGGAAATTTTTTGCATTTGGCCGAGACCATAGTAAAACTTGATAATATTATGAAAGAATATTTATTCAGATTACAAACATTGGCATCAAGTAATATGACACATCATTTAAGAAAGTATATACGAAACTGAAGAGATATTGCAGAATGAGTCAAGTCATTTGGAATTAAAAAAATGCTAAATGTTACTCAAATTATTTTGGATACAGCTCATGGCGTAAGTTTGGAATAACAAATTATAAATACTGTGAATTTGATAATTTAAATTTTTCAATACCTTAAAATGAATATCTCTGAGAAAATTTTCCAGGGGATGAAACAATAAGATATATTTTTATGGATTCTTAAAATTCAAAATCTAGGAATAAAATAATTTGAAGCTTGTCATACTTCCCACAGATACACAGAGAAAGCAAAATATTTCAGTAGAAGGTACATAAAAGCAAATTCTAAGGCATTCCAAATTTTAAATTTTGCTCTCCCATCTCTTAACTATGAACACTTAATAATAGAGAAAAACTTGCATTGGCTATCACTAATCTTGTTTTGTAAAGTTTAAAATCTACATATCTTTACTTCATCAAACTTTAAATGATATTGATAATTTATCCATCATAAACATGAAATAAAACATTATCAACTTTCAATGGGAAAGTTAAATTAAGGTCTTCATACCACTAAAAACTCAAAACTGTCATTCAAAACATTTACAAATCTCTTAATGGTAACATATCATCCCACAAATATAAAAATTCCAGAATGCTGGAAAATAGTGTGTTTTCCAAAGTATCTGCCTTTAAATTTATTTCCTAAATATGCATGCCTAATTATCATTTTAAGTCAGGAGTCTGCAAACTTTTTCATAAAGGGCAAAAAACTAGTTTAGGATTAGCAGACCACAGTATAGTCCCTGTTGCACTGAATATTCTTCTTCATTTGCATGTGTATATGTGCACCAGTGTGTTCCTGTGTGTGTGTTTGTGTTTACAGTCCTTTAAAAACAAAAAAAAACCATTGTTAGTTCAAGGGCCATATAAAAGCAGGCCACAGTCTCTAGTTTCTGTTTCTAGTTGTCTAATACAGTACCCACTAGCCACATGTAAATTTAAATCCTTAAAATTAAGTAAAATTCTAAATTCTTAATTTCTTAATAATTACAGTCACATGTGGCTAGTAGCTATCATCCTGAACACCACACATAAAAAACGTTTCTAGAAAATGCTATCAAACAATACTGTTTTAAAGAAAAAAATACACAAGAACCAAATTTGTGTGTGTGTATTAATAACCTTTAAATGTATTAAGAAAAATAAAAGCAAGAATGGCTATATCTCTTGACATTGATGCTAACTTATGTCAAATACAAAATGCTAAAACTAGGATGGCATAATGGACTATGAATTCCAGTGTTAGCTCATCTTTTATACAAAGTTAAAATTGATACAAATAGGTCAAATCAATGTCTCTTTTAAATAATAGAATAGACTGGGTGTGGTGGTGTCTCATGTCTGCAATGCCAACACTTTGGGAGGCTGAGGAGGGTGGATCACTTGAGGTCAGGAGGTCAAAACCAGCCCGGCCAACATGGTGAAACCTCATCTCTACTAAGAATACAAAAATGAGCCAGATCTTACTCATTTAGTTCTTTTAATTGTGATGTTAGGGTGTTGATTTTATATCTTTCCTGCTTTCTCCTGTGGGCATTTAGTGCTATAAATTTCCCTCTAGACACTGCTTTAAATGTGTTCCAGAGATTTTGGTACATTGTGTCTTCCTTCTCATTCGTTTAGAAGAACATCTTTATTTCTGCCTTCATTCCATTATTTATCCAGTAGTCATTCAGAAGTAGGCTGTTTAGTTTCCATGTAGTTGCGTGGTTTTAAGTGAGTTTCTTAATCCTGAATTCTAATTTGATTGCACTGTGATCTGAGACACTGTTTGTTATATTTCCATTCTTTTGCATTAGCTGAGGAGTGTTTTACTTCCAATTATGTGGCCAATTTTAAAATAAGTGTGAGACGGTACTGGGAAGAATGCATATTCTGTGGTTTTGGGATGGAGAATTCTGTAGATGTCTATTAGGCTTGCTTGGTCCAGATCTGAGTTCAAGTCCTGGATATCCTTGTTAATTTTCTGTCTCGTCGATCTGTCTAGTATTACAGTAGGATGATGAGGTCTCCCACTATTATTGAGTCGGAATTTAAGTCTCTTTGTAGGTCATTAAGAACTTGCTTTATGTAACTGGGTGCCCCTGTATTGGGTGCATATATATTTAGGATTGTTAGCTCTTCTTGTTGCATTGATACCTTTACCATTTTGTAATGCCCTTCTTTGTCTCTTTTGATCTTTGTTGATTTAAAGTCTTTTATCAGAGACTAGGATTGCTACCCCTGCTTTTTTTTTTTTTTTTTTTTTTTTTTTTTTTTTTTTTTTTTTTTTTTTTTTTTTTTTTTTTTTTTTTTTTTTTTTTTTGCTTGGGAAATCTTCCTCCATCTTTTTATTCTAAGCCTATGTGTGTCTTTGCACATGAGATGGGTTTCCTGAATACAGCACACTGATGAGTCTTGACTTTTTATCCAATAGGCCAGTCTGTGTCTTTTGATTGGTGCATCTGTCCCATTTGTGTTTAAAGTTAATGTTCTGTGTGAATTTGATCCTGGCATTTTGATGCTAGCTGGTTGTTTTGCCCATTAGTTGATGCAGTTTCTTCATAGTGTTGATGGTGTTTACAGTTTGGCATGTTTTTGCAGTGACTGGTACAAGTTGTTCCTTTCCATGTTTAGCACTTCCTTCAGGAAACAAATTCAAAAGCTAGCAAAGGACAAGAAATAACTAAGATCAAAGCAAAACTGAAGGAGATAGAGACACAAAAACCTTCAAAAAGCCCTTCAAAAAAAATCAATGAATCCAGGAGCTGGTTTTTTGAAAAGATCAACAAAACAGATAGACTGCTAGCTAGACCAATAAAAAAGAAAGAGTGAAGAATCGAATAGATGCAATTAAAAAAAATGATAAAGGGGATATCACCACTGATTCTATAAAAATACAAACTACCATCAGAGATTACTACAAATACCTCTATGTACATAAACCAGTGAATCTAGAAGAAATGAATAAATTTTTGGACATTTATACCTTCCCAAGATTAAACCAGGGAGAAGCTGAATCCCTGAGTAGACCAATAATAAGGTCAGAAGTTGAGGCATAGCCTACCAACTAAAAAATGTCCAGGACCAGACAGGATCACAGCCAAATTCTATCAGAAGTACAAAGAGGAGCTGATACTTTTACTTCTGAAACTATTCCAAGCAATACAAAGAGGGAATCTTCCCTAACTCATTCTATGAGACCAACATTATCCTGATACCAAAACCTGGCAGAGACTCAACTAAAAAAGAAAATTTCAGGCCAATATCCATGATGGACATTGATCCTAAAATCCTTAATAAAATACTAGCAAACCAAATCTAACAGCACATCAAAAAACTTATCCATCACGAACAAATCAGCTTCATCCCTGGGATGAAAGGCTGGTTCAACATACACAAATCTATAAGTATAATCCATCACATAAATATAACCAAACGCAAAAACCACATAATTGTCTCAATAGATGCAGAGAAGGCCTTCGACAAAACTCAACAGCCCTTTATGCTAAAACTCTCAATAAACTAGATATTGATGAAATGCATCTCAAAATAATGAAAGCTATTTATGAACAACCCACAGCCAATATCATACTGAATGGGTAAAAACTGGAAGCATTTCCTTTGAAATCTGGCACAAGACAAGGGTGCCCTCTCTCACCACTCCTATTCAATGTAGTACTGGAAGTTCTGGTCAGAGTAATCAGGCAGAAAAAGAAATAAAGGGTATTCAGCTAGGAAAAGAGGGAGTCAAATTGTGTCTATTTGCAGATGACATGACTGTATATTTAGAAGACCCAATTGTCTCAGACCAAAATCTCCTTAAGCTGATAAACAAATTCAGCAGTCTCAGGACACAAAATCAATGTGCAAAAATCACAAGCTTCCTATACACCAATAACAGACAGAGAGCCAAATCATGAGCAAACTCCCATTCACAATTGCAACAAAGAGAATAAAATTCCTAGGACTACAACTAACAAGGGATGTGAAGGACGTCTTCAAGGAGAGGTATAAATAATTGCTAAAGGAAATAAGAACCGACACAAACAGGTAAAAAAAAAAAGCTCATTGTTAGAAAGAATCAGTATCATGAAAATGGTCATACTGCCCAAAGTAATTTATAGATTCAATGCTATCCCCATCAAGCTACCACTGATCTTCTTCACAGAACTGGAAAGAATCACCTTAAACTTCATATGGAACCGAAAAAGACCCTGCATAGCCAAGACAATCCTAAGCAAAATAATAACAATAGTAATAATAACAACAACAACAACAACAACAACAATAAAACAAAGCTGGAGGCATCATGCTGCCTGACTTCAAACTACACTACAAGGCTACAGTAATCAAAACAGCATAGTACCAGTACCAAAGCAGAGATATAGACCAATGAAACAGAACAGAGGCCTCAGAAGTAACACCACACATCTACAACGATCTGATCTTTCACAAACCTGACAAAAACAAGCAACGGGGAAAGGATTCCCTGTTTAATAAATGGTGTTGGGAAAACTGGCTAGCAATATGCAGAAAGCTGAAACTGGACCCCTTTCTTACACCTTATACAAAAATTAACTCCAGATGGATTAAAAATTTAAACATAAGACCTAACACCATAAAAGCCCTAGAAGAAAACCTAGGAAATATCATTCAGGATATAGGCACAGGCAAGGAGTTCATGATTAAAACACCAAAAGCAATGGCAACAAAAGCCAAAATAGCTGAATGGAATCTAATTAAACTTAAGAGCTTCTGCACAGGAAAAGAAACTATCTTTAGAGTGAACCAGCAACCAACAGAATGGGAAAAATTTTTTGCAAGCTACGCATTTGACAAAGGGCTAATATCCAGAATCTACAAAGAACATAAACAAATTTACAAGAAAAAAACAATCCTATCAAAAAGTGGGTGAAGGATATGAACAGACACTTTTCAAAAGAAGACATTCATGCAGCCAACAAACATAAGAAGAAAATCTCGTCATCACTGATCATTAGAGAAATGCAAATCAAAACCATATTGAGATACCATTTCTTGCTAGTTGGAATGGTGTTCATTAAAAAATCTGGAGACAACAGATGTTGGAGTGGATGTGGAGAAACAGGAATGCTTTACACTGTTGGTGGAAGTGAAAATTAGTTCAACCATTGTGGAAGACAGTGTGGCAATTTCTCAAGGATCTAGAAATAGAAATTCCATTTGAACCATCAATCTCATTACTGGGTATATATCTAAAGAATTATAAATCATTCTATCATAAAGACAAATGCACACATATGTTCACTGTGACACTGTTCACAATAGCAAAGACTTGGAACCAACCCAAATGCCCATCAATGATAGAATAGATAAATAAAATGTGGCACATACACACCATGGAATACTATGGAGCATAAAAACGGATGAGTTCATGTCCTTTGCAGGGACATGGATGAAGCTGGAAAATGTCATTCTCGGCAAACTGACACAAGAACAGAAAACCAAATTCCGCATGTTCTCACTCATAAGTGGGTGTTGAACAATGAGAACACATGGACATAAGGAGGGGAGCATCACACACCGGAGTCTGTTGTGGGCTGGGGGGCGTGCAGCACTGGGAGGTATATCAGAGGGTGAGGGGATTCAGGAGGGATAACATTAGAAGAAATACCTAATGCAGGTGACTGGGCGAGGGGATGGATGCAGCATACCACCAGGGCACATGTCTACCTATGTAACAATCCTGCATGAGCTGCACATGTACCCCAGAACTTAAAGTATAATATAAATGAATGAATGAATGAATGAAAAAATCAGTCAGGTCTGGTGAGGTATGCCTGTAATCCCAGCTATTTGGGAGGCTGAGGCAGGAGATCGCTTGCACCTGGAAGGCAGAAGCGAGGTGAGCTGAGTGTGCCACTGCACTACTGCCTGGGTGACAGAGCGAGATTCTGTCTCAAATAATAATAGTAATAATAATTTCTGCTTTAATATAAATTTTTGTAATAATCAAAGATAACTATCTTGTTATTTTAGATCCAGCCTTATTCCATTTTAGTAGAAATACAAGTTATCTAGGGACATTTTAAAAGGTGGACTTGGCTTCATTAGATCTGAATTGGGCTGTATAGTCTGCATTTCTATTAAGTTCCTAGGTGATGCTGAAACTTCCGTCCACGGACACATTATGCATAGCAAGTTTCATGACCAGTCATGCAATTTGGTGACTATAAAGGAAGCTATGTAACACTCAAAGGATATTTACTAAAGCTAATAATAATATGTATTAATGAGAAATCAGCCAATCAGGAACTAAAAACATTAAGTCTTTAAAATATAGCATGACACTTATTGAAGTCCTATAAAATATTTACAGTAGTAATTTACTACATACTTCAAAAGTATTTCTCAGAATGTACTCAAATGTTTTTAATCTCATTTGCCAAATATAATGTACCTTCTCAATGCTGAAATTATAAGAAACAGCTGTCTGTAAAAAGACTATCAAATGTATCAGCCTTTAATGTAGAAAATTCAATCTAGAATATGTAAGAATTGAGGCTGTCATAAATAGCTGAGTTGCAGATTTCTGATTTCCATAACAAAATTTCAGTGACTTAAATCTGAATCTCTTTCCAATTAATAACGATCAATAAGAATATATAATAAAACCACCCATATTCCATAGCATAATTGTGAGATAATTATTAAAAAATATTCAATAACATGTACATGAACATGTAAATAAACATTTAAAATCAACACTGAAGAGGCATAGTGGCTCGTGCCTGTAATCCCAGCACTTTTGGAGGCAGCGGCAGGTGGATCACTTGAGGCCAGGAGTTTGAGACCAGCCTGGCCAACACGGAGAAACTCCATCTCTACTAAATACAAAACCTAGCCAGGTGTTGTGGTGGGCACCTGTAATCCCAGCTACTCAGGAGCCTGAGGGTGGAGAATCACTTCAACCTGGGAGGCAGAGGTTGCAGTGATCCGCAATCCGCCACTACACTCCAGCCTGGGTGACAGAGCAAGACTCCGTCTCAAAAAAGAAAAAAAATATATCAAAATTGATAGCGATAAGTCTATTCAGAGGTAAATTTAAAAACACATAAGTGAGGTCAATGAAGTATATTTTTATTAATGATAGAATACGTAGAATATCGATTAGTACTCAACATTGTAAGTAAAGAAAAAGTTTAAGCAAAGAGATAAAAAGGAACAAACAACCCAAAATGCATATAATTGAAGTCACTCAAAAAGTCACTAAAAAAAAAGACACTCAAAAAGTCACTAAAGAAAAGCCAAATGATGGAATAGATGTAATATTTTAAATAAATACTTCAGGAAAATATTCCAGAAATTAAAAACAAATTCTTTTTATATAGAAAACATCAACTTGTATTTGGGAAAACAGCAAACTCCAAGACAGACCTTAATAAACATTCTATTAAAATTATTAGAGTTTGGGGATTGCAGAAAGTCTTAAGGGCACATAGCAAAAATAAATGATTAACAAAAATTAAAATTAACCACAGGCTTCTTGAAAGAAACATACTAAGTTAAAAGAAAGTGGAAAAACATCGCAATACACATTTATATTTATAAAGGTATCAAATACAAACTTTGGTAAATATCAAAAGAAATACAAAATGGAGAAAGGAGAAACTGGAATAAAGAAAAGAGTAATATATAATACATGCATCTAAGCCTACGATAAGACAAAGCTGAGACCAAATATATCATATCAACAAATAAATGTCCAGTTTAATATGTCTTTTTTCACAAAATAAAATTCTAGTCTGAATACAAGAGACATAGCTAAACAATATTAAGAAAAGCAAAATATAAATATGTATGAAGATATTACAGTAAATGCAATTCAAATTAAATGCCAAACAAATATAGGAGCTTTCAATTCTGACATAAAGTAAAATTCTGGTCCAAAACCACAAACTGGCAACAAAGAGGAATTTATAAAGCTAAAATTAAAAAAAATCACATGAAAGATGTAAGAGTTAAAGTATCCAAATAATGTAACACAACAACTACTGTTAAAAATAGCAAACTCAAGTAGGTAAGTGAATAAATTTACTGAAAAAAAAACAAAAACATAATACTGAACCCTCACACCAAGATACAAATGGGAAAAATATGTTGAAATATATAAGGATAAAGATAACCTAAACAACATAATTAGTAATGACTTTTTGCATACCAAAAATAGAAGGTACATCTTCTTCAAATAAATAAGAATTGACTACACATTAGGCCTTAAAAACCGCTTAGCAAATCTCCTAAAGTATGAATGATACACACAATATTCTCTAGTCACAATGCAGTAAAACGAAAAATAAATATAAAGCTTCTTAAAATTTCTTTCTTTCCAAAATTTTAAAAATTTCTTTCATACAATTCTAGATTTGAAGGGATAATTAAAATCAAAATTAAAATACCTCAAAAAATGATAATGAAAACAGACTGTTCAAATCTATAAGATTATAGTACAAGCAATAATCAAAAGAAATTCATATATTTAAATACAAAGGTCAATATAAATGAAAAATAAATAAGCCAAATATTAAATCAAAAAGCTAGGAGATAAACTAAAAGAAAGCAAAAAAAATAAAATAAAGAAAAATCGAGATTAATTTTTTTATTTATTATACTTTAAGTTCTGGGGTACATGTGCAGAACATGCAGGTTTGTTACATAGATATACACGTGCCATGGTGGTGGTTTGCTGCATCCATCATCCCATCATCTATATTAGATATTTCTCCTAATGCTGTCCCTCCCCTAACCCCACCCCCTGCTATACCTCCCCTAGACCCCCATCCCTCAGGCCTGGTGTGTTTCATTCCCCTCTCTATGTCCATGTGTTCTCATTGTTCAAAACCCACTTATGAGTGAGAATATTTGGTGTTTGGTTTTCTGTTCTTGTATCAGTTTGCTGAGAATGATGGTTTCCAGCTTCAACCATGTCCCTGCAAATGACATGAACTCATCCCTTTTTATGGCTGCATAGTATTCCATGGTGTATATGTGCCACATTTTCTTTATCCAGTCTATCATTGATGGGCATTTGTGCTGGTTCCAAGTTTTTGCTGTTGTCAACAGTGCCACAGTAAACATACGTGTTTATGTGTCTTTATAGCAGAATGATTTATTATCCTTTGGGTATATACCCAGTAATCAGATTGGTGGGTCAAATGGTATTTCTATTTCCAGATCCTTGAGAAATCACCACACTGTCTTCCACAATGGTTGAATTAATTTACATTGCCATCAACAGTGTAAAAGAGCTCATTTTTCCCCACATCCTCTCCAGCATGTGTTATTTCCTTATATTTTGATGATTGCCATTTTAACTGGTGTGAGATGGTATCTTGATATGGTTTTGATTTGCATTTCTCTAATGACCAGTAAAGATGAGCATTTTCATATGTTTGCTGGCTTCATAAATGTCTTCTTTTGAAAAGTGTCTGTTCATATTCTCTGCCTACTTTTTGATGGGGTTGTTTTTTCTTGTAATTTTTTTTAAATTTTCCATAGATTCTGGATATTAGGCTTTTGCCAGATGGTAGATTGCAAAAATAATAATAATCAATTATGTTTTGTGAAAATAATAAAAAACAGGAGCTAAACTAATAAATAAATCAAAATGACAACTGAGAATTAACAAAAGTGGATTAATCTTTGATCTTCTAAACTAATGATGTTTTAAAAAATACTAAGGCTTTTTTGCACAAGTTTATACAAATAAATTTGAAACTCAGGCTGAAGTAGGTAATTTTATAGAGAAATACAATTTACAAAAGTTGCCCACAGCAGAGAAAAAAGCTTAAATGGGTCAATTTTCAAAAAGGAAATATAAAAGTTATAAAATAAATACCACATACAAAAGAACAAGACACAGATTTTTTTCACAAATGAAATTACTCATAAACCTAATAATGCCAATAGTATTTAAATCATTTCTAATAACACATAAAAGATCACTTCTATATTATTCTTATGAAGTCAATATACAGGATAACCAAATTTCACTAAATTGCACTAGTGAAAAATCCTACAGAACAATTTGATATATATATTCATTTATGAAAATCCATAAATAAAATATTATCAAATAAAATTTAACTCACACATAGCTTAAAATAAATGGATAAAGATAGTCTATGCCAATGGAAATCAAAAGAGAGTAGGAATCACTACACTTAGACAAAACAGACTTCAAGACAAAACTGTATAAGAGACAAAAAAATCTCACTATATAATGATAAAGTGGTCAACTCAGCAAGAGAATATAATAATTTTCAATATATACATATCTAGCACTGGAGCACCCAGATATATAAAGGAAACATTAGAGCTAAAGAGAGAGATAGGGCCCAATACATTAATAGCTGGTGACTTCAACAGCCCATTTTCAGCATTGAACAGATTTTCCAGATAGAAAATCAACAAAAAAACATCAGATTTAATCTGCGCTGTAGACCAAGTGGATCCAATAGAGATTTACAGAACATTTCATCCAAGAACTGCAGAATGCACATTCTTTTCCTCAGCAGGTGAATCATTCTCAAGGATAGACTATGCTTATAAAAGTAAGTATAATAATATACTTATTAAAAATAAGCAGCCCCAACTTATTATTCTTTATAACAAAGAGCAGCCTATAAAATAAAGCTGCAAACATAGGTATCAGCAGTTGTGCCAATGTTCAAGATGGCAGCTCCATCTTCCCTTCTCTTTGTCAGCCACGTGTACGGTAAAGAGCAGACAAGATGGTGCCCATCAACTGGAAAACCCATTTGCATAATAAGATTAGGGCAGGACGGCCAGCCTTCCCTCACTCTATGTAAACATCACACCTGATAGAACCATCTGTGAGCCCTATATAAATCAGTCAAAAAACAAGTCTTAAACATTCATGAACATGAAAATAATATCAAGCATTCTCTCTTACCACAATTGAGTAAGACTAGAAATTAGTAACAGGAGGAATTTTGAAAACTATACAAATGCATAGAAATTAAACAATATGCTCCTGAATGATCAGTGGATTAATAAAGATACTAAGAAGGTAATTAAAAAATGTCTTAAAACCAATAATAATAAAAATACGACATACCAAAACCTGTGGGATACAGCAAAAGCAGAACTAAGATGGAATGTGATAGCTATAAGTGCCCACATCAAAAAAGAGAAAAAAGGAAACTTTAAACAATCAAATGATGAATCTTGAATAACTAGAAAAGAGCGAACCAAACCCAAAATTAGTAGAAGAAAAGAAATAATAAAGATCAGAACAAGCCAGTCATGGTAGCTCACACCTGTAATCCCAACACTTTGGGAGGCTGAAGGCAGTTCAATCACCTGAGGTCGGAAGTTTGAGACCAGCCTAACTAACATGGGGAAATCCCAACTCTACTAAAAATACAAGATTAGCTGGGCATGGTGGCAGGTGCCTGTAATCCCAGCTACTCCAGAGGCTGAGATAGAATTGCTTGAATCCAGGAGGCAGAGGTTTCAGTGAGCCAAAATCACACCACTGTACTCCAGCCTGGACAATAAGAGCAAAACTCCATCTCAAAACAAAACAAAACAAATCTGAACAGAAATAAATTTAAAATCAAGAAAATCCAAAAAATCAATTAAACAAAAAATTGTTTTTTTGGAAAACTTAAACGAAATTTACAAACCTTTAGTTAGACGAAGAAAAAAGAGATCGAAATAAAATTAGAAATAAAAAAGGAGACATTACAAGTGATACTGCAGAAGCTCAAAGGATCATTAGTGGCTACTCTGAGCAACTATCTGCCAAAATTTGGAAAATCTAGAGAAAATTGACAAATTCCTAGATGCATACAACTTACCAAGATTGAACCAGGAAGAAATCCAAACCCCGAACAGACCTGTATTCTCCATTCTCATGCAGCCCAAGACTGGGTAATTTATAAAGGAAAGAGGTTTAATAAACTGATAGTTCTGCATGGCTGAAGAGGATTCAGGAAGCTCACAATCATGGTGGAAGGGGAAGCAAACATGTCCTTCTTCACAAGGCAGCAGGAGAGAGATGTGCTGAGCAAAGGGGAGAAATACTCCTTAAGAAACCATCAGATCTCATGAGAACTCACTCACTAACATGAGAACAGCATGGGGGAAGCTGTCCCCATGATTCAATTACCGCCCACCAGGTTCCTCACATGACATATGAGGATTATGGGAACTACAATTAAAGATGAGATTTGGGTGGAGACAAAACCAAACCATATCAGAACAATAAAAAGTAACAAGATCAAAATTTTAGCAAAAAGTCTCCTAGAAAGAAAAGCCCAGGATCTGTTGGCCTCACTGCTGAAATCTATCAAAAATTCAAAGAAGAACTAGTATCAACCCACTCAAACTCTCAAACTATTCAAACACTAGGAGAGATTACTTTCAAACTCATTCTATGACATCAGTATTATCCTGATGCCAAAACTAAACAAAGACATTTCAAAAAAAAAAAAAAAAAAAGGAAACTACAGGCCAATGTCTCTGATGAATACTCATGCAAAAATCATTAACAAAATACGAGCAAATCGAAATCACCAATACATTAGAAAGATCATTCATCATGACCAAGTGGGATGCAAGTATGGTTCAACATACACAAATCAATAAATGTGATACACTGTCCAACAGAATGAAGGATAAAAACCATACGATCATTTCAATTGATGCTAAAAAAGCATTTAATAAAATTCAACATTCCTTCATGATAAGAACCCTCAGAAAACTGGGGATAGAAGGAACACACCTCAATATAATAACAGCTATTTATGATAGTGATACAAGAGTTATGAAAAAATCATTTAGGCAGATAGTGAGGATAGAGAAGTCCTCAGTAAGATTTTCCTTTTAATGAAAAGCAGTCCCAACTTATTTTTCTCTCTAATGAAGAGCAGCCTGTAAAATCAAGCTGCAAACATAGATATCAGCAGTTGTGCCAATGTTCAAGATGGCAGCTCCATCTTCCCTTCTCTTTGTCAGCCACGTGTACAGTAAAGAGCAGACAAGATGGTGCCCATCAACTGGAAAACCCATTTGCATAATAAGATTAGGGCAGGACGGTCAGACTTCCTGCACACTATGTAGACATCATACCTGATAGAACCATCTGTGAGCCCCATATAAATCAGACGCTGCCTCCTCAAACCTGACTATAAAATCTGGCGCATCCACTGTCTGCCAGTCTTTTCTGTTCGGTGACTGCTCTCTTTCTAGAGAGAAAAAGCCATTTCTCTTTCTCTTCACTTCTGCCTATAGAATCTGTGCTCCCAAACTCCTTGTGTGTGTCTTGTGTCCTAAATTTTCCTGGTGTGAGATGATGAACCCCAGGGTATATACCCTAGACAACACAGCCTCTTCAACAGACCCACAGCAAGTATTGTACTGAATAGGGAAAAACTGAAGCCTTTCCTCTAAGACCTGGAACGCGACAAGGATGCCCACTGTCACCGCTATTACTTATCATAATACTGAAATTCCTAGCTAGAGCCATCAGACAAGAAAGCAATTTAAGAAATTCAAGAATTTTGAGAAAGAAATAACGGGCAGCCAAACTGGAAATTAAGAAGTCAAATTAACCCTGTTTTCAGATGACATGATCTTATATTTGGGAGGACCTAAAGACTCCACAAGAAAAGTATTAGAACTCAAGCAAATTCAGTAAAGTTGCAGGATACAAAATCAAATAGAAAACATAGTAGCCTTTGTATATGCCAACAGTGAATAATGTAAAAATGAAATTTTAAAAAGTAATCCAATTTGTAATAGCCACACATTAAATTAAATCCCTAAGAATTAACTTAACCAAAGATGTGAAAGACCTCTATAATGAAAACTATAAAACACTGATGAAACAAGTTGAAGAGGACCCCAAAAGACGGAAAAAAATTCCATGTTTATGGATTAGAAGAATAAATATTGTTAAAATGCCCATACTACTCAAAGCAATCTACAAATTCAATGCAATCTCTGCCACTAACATTCTTCACAAAAATAAAAATAAATCCTAAAATTTATATGGAACCATAAGACCCAGAATATCCAAAGCTACCCTAAGCAAAAAGACCAAAACTGAATTAATCACATTATGTGACTTCAAATTGTATTGCAAAGCTGTAGTAACCAGACAGCATGATACTAGCATAAAAACAGACATATAAACCAGGGGAACAGAATAGAGGACACAGAACCAAATACACACATCGCAGTGAACTCATTTTTGACAAAAAAGCCAAGAACATACTTTGGGGAAAAGACACTCTCTTCAATAAATTGTACTGGGAAAACTGGATGTTTGTATGCAGAAGAATAAAACTTGACCCCTAGCTTTTGCCATATACAAAAATCAAATCACAGTTTCATACTGGGGAAAATCTTCAGGACACTGATCTGGGCAAAGATTTCTTGAGCAATATATCACTAACACAGGCAATCAAAGCAAAACTGGACAAATGGGATCGCATCAAGTTAAAAAGTTTCTGCACAGCAAAGGATACAATCAACAAAGTGAAGAGACGATCCATAGAATGGGAGGAAACCTTTGCAAACTATCCATCTGATAAAGGATTTATAACCAGAATATACAAGGAACTCAAACAACTTTATGGGAAAAAATTATCATAATTTGATAGAAAGGCAAAAGATTTAAATACATAGATATTTTTCAAAAGAAGACATACAAATGACAAACAGGTCATGAAAAAGTGCTCAACATCACTGATTATAAGAGAAATACAAATCAAAATTACAGTGAAATATCATCTCACCCCACTTAAAGTGTCTTATATCCAAAAGACAGGCAATAACAAATCCTAGTGAGGACGTGGAGAAAAGGGAACCCTCGTATACTGTTGGTGGGAATGCAAATTAGTACAATCACTATGGAGAACACTTTGGATATTCCTCAAAAATACTAAAAATTGAGCTACCATATAATCCAACAATCCTACTGCTGGATATATAACCAAAAGAAAGGAAATTAGTATGTGGAAGAGATACCTGCATGCCTATATTTGCTGCAGCAGTGTTTATACTAGCTAAGATTCCAGAGGAAACAAGTGTCCATCCACAGACAAACAGACAAAGAAAATGTTTTACATGTACACAATGGAGTACTATTCTGTCATAAAAATAATGAGATCCAGTCGTTTACAACAACTTGGTTGGAAATGAAGATCATTATGTTAAGTGAAATAAGCCAGGCCGCAGAAAGACAGACAGTGCATGTTCTCGGTTATTTGTGGGATCTAAAAATCAAAACAATTGAACTTATGGACACAGAGAGTGGAATGATGGTTACCAGAGGATAGGAAAGGTACCAGGAGGGTGGAGGGTAAGTAGGAATGGTTAGTGTGCACCAAAAAAAAATTGTAATAGAAAGAATAAATAAGACCTACTGTTTGACAGCACAATAGGGTGACTCTAGTCAGTAACAATATAATTATACATTTTAAAATAACTTAAAGAGTGTAATAGGATTGTTTGTAACTCAAAGGACAAATGCTGGAGGGGATGATACCCCATTCTCTATGAAATGCTTATTTCATATTGCATGCCTGTATCACATGTGTTCCACAAATATATATATATCTACTATGTACTCGCACACAAAAATTAAAAATAAATTTAAAAACAGAATTCAACCGAATGATAAAAAACATAAAACATCATTACAAAGGTGGGAGTTTATTCCAGCAAAGTGAGAGAATGGCTCAATATCAGCAAATTGACTACAAAATTTATTAGGTAAATACACTTATGGAGAAAACTTCCATGATCATCTTCCTAAGTTCTGAAAATTTTTGTCATTTAACATTCATTCTTAATAAAAACATTATGAAAAGGACTCAATGAATAAATACTTAACATAATAAAATATATACAATGCACCCAAAAGTCATTGCACCTCCCACTCTGCATTGGAAGTTTGGAATGGCAGTCAAGCACATGAGACACAATATATTTCACTCAGAACCAAGTTTAAGTTAATAAAGAATGTAAAATAGGAAACCCAAAATGTACATCGAGAGATATTATGAATCTCATCAGGCCACAACTTCTGATATCCAAAATCAATCCTGAAATGCATGTGCACCTGAAAGATGAGGTAGGTATGGATGGGGCTAAAGGATTTATAACATCTCAACTCATGAAAGCAAGTAGCTTTGATGGCTTTTCAGTTTTTATATTTTATTCTCTGGTACTGCTACATATAATAAATTACTATTTAGATATATACAATTCCAACTACCTGGTACAAAGTACTCAATACATAGTCACCTTATAAGCTCACACTTGTGTTGGATATGCTACACCAGGGGTCCCTAACCACTGGAATGTTGACCAGTACCAGCCTGTGGCCTGTTATGAACTGAGCTGCACAGCAGGAGGTGAGCAGTGGGCAAGGGAGCATTACTGCCTGAGCTCCGCCTCCTGTCTGATCAGCAGGGCATTAGATTCTCACAGGAACACAAACATATTGTGAACTGCATATGCAAGGGATCTAGGTTGTGTAATCATTATGAGAATCTAACTAATACCTGATGATCTGAGATGAAGCAGCTTCATCCCGAAAACATCCCTGCCCCATTCTGTGGAAAAAGTGTCTTCCATGACATTGGTCCCTAGTGTCAAAAATTTGAAGACCGCTGTGTTACACACTTATGTTCCCTGAGTTAATGTTGTAAGTTTGAAAAAGGTCAATTCTCCTTCATTTCTGGGGTAAGGTTCCAGTCTTCATCCTAAGCAACATCATAGTTAATAATGCTATGGTCTGAATGCCTTTGTCCTTCCAAAATACATACAATGAAATCTAATTACCAATGTGATGGTATTAAACAGAGAGACATTTGGGAGGTGATTAGATCTGAGGGCAGAGCCTTTGTGAATGAGATTAATGATGTTATAAAAATAGACCCAAGAGAGTTCTTTCTTCCCTTCCACCATGTGAGGACAGTGAAAGACAGACATCTATGAACCAGAAAGGAGGTCCTCATCAGACACCAAATCTTCCAGTGCTTAATATTGGATGTTCCAGTCTCCAGAACCGTGAGAAGAAAAAAAAAATTCTTTTGTTGATAAGTCACTCACTTTATGACATTTAGTTAAAAAACCCAAATGAACAGAAACAGAAAAATTTGTATGGAGAAATGGAGATGCTGCACTAACAAATACCTGAAAATATGGAAGTGGCTTTAGAACTGGCTGATGGGTAGAAATTAGAAGAGTTTTCAAATACATTGTAGAAAAAGCCTACCTTGCTATGAATGGATTGCTAAGGGTCGTACTGGTAAGGGCTCAGAAGGAGAAGAGAATATCTGTAGAGAAGGTGTCAATCTTCTGGAAAAATGCTTGAGAAGGATATGAACAGACACTTTTCAAAAGAAGACATATATGAGGCCAACAAACACATGAAAAAATGCTCATCATTACTGATTATTAGAGAATTGCAAATCAAAACCACATTGAGATACCGCCTCACACCAGTTAGAATGGCGATCTTTAAAAAATCTGGAGACAACAGATGCTGGAGACGATATGGAGAAATAGGAACACTTTTACACTGTTGGTGGGAGTGTAAACTAGTTCAACCATTGTGGAAGACAGTGTGGCACTTCCTCAAGGATCTAGAAATAGAAAATCCATTTGACCCAGCAATCCCATTACTGGGTATATACCCACAGGATTATAAATCATTCTATTATAAAGACACATGCACACGTATATTCATAGAGGCACTGTTGACAATAGTAAAGACCTGGAACCAACTCAAATGGCCATCGATGATAGACTGGACAGGAAAAGTGTGGCACATATGCACCATGGAATATTATGCGGCCATCAAAAACGATGAGTTTGTGTCCTTTGTAGGGACGTGGGTGAATCTGGAAACCATCATTCTCAGCAAACTGACACAAGAACAGAAAATCAAACACCGCATGTTCTCACTCAGGTGGGTGTTGAACAGTGAGAACACATGGACACAGGGAGAGGAACATCACACACTAGGGTCTGTTGGTGGGGGGCAAGGGAGGGACAGCTGGGGCGGGGAGGTCAGCAAGGGGTAACATGGGGAGAAATGCCATATGTAGGTGATGGGATGGAGGCAGCAAACCACATTGCCATGTGTGTACCTATGCAACAATCCTGCATGATCTGCACATGTACCCCAGAACCTAAAGTACAATAAAAACAAAACAAAACAAAAATGCTTGAGAAATACTGAACAAAATGTTGGTAGAAATATGGATGGTAAATGCCATTCTAATGAAGTTTCAGAGGGTTGGGCATGGTGGCACACCTGTAATCCCAGTACTTTCAGAGGCCGAGGCAGGCAGATCACCTGAAGTCAGGAGTTCAAGATCAGCCTGGCCAACATGGTGAAACCACGTCTCCACACACACACACAAAAATTAGCCAGGCATGATGGTGGGTGCCTGTAATCCCTGCTACTTGAAAGGCTGAAGTGGGAGAATCTCTTGAACCCAGGTGGCAGAGGTTGCAGTGAGCCGAGATTGCATCATTGTGAACTCCAGCCTTGGTGACAGAGCAAAACTCCGTCTAAAAAAAAACAAAAAAGAAAGAAAAAGAAAAGAAAGAAAAAAAAATGAGAAACATGTTATTGGAAACTGGAGGAATAGTGGTCTTGTTATAAAGCTGCAAACAACAACAACAACAANAAAAAAAAAAAAAAAAAAAAAAAAACTTGGCTGCATTGTTTCTGTCCTCTGTTTTGTGGAAGGTAGAACTTGTGAGTGACGAAATCGGTATTCAGTTGATATTTACCTGAAGCCACACCTAAGCAAAGTTTTGAAGGTGTGGCTTGTCTTCTCTTAAAAGCTTATGGTGAAAAGCAAGAACAGAGAAACAATTCGGACAGGGTTTTTCATTAAAAGTGAAGTAGAACTTAAAATTTTAGAAAATGCTCAGCCTACCCACATTGAATGGAATAAGAGCAAGGCAATGGTGCTCACTATGCTCACTTGTGTTATATTTATCAGCCAAAGCAGTCACATAAGAGAAAACGATTAGATATATGAGCATTGAGAAAAGAGGAAAATTATATTTCAAGATGATAAAATGTATTACATAGAATATTCAAGAGCTGAAACAATGCTGAACCAAATGTTAAACCAAAAAAGTAGTAAACTAGAAAAATTAAAAATCGACATTCAAGAATAGAAGATATATCATGAGAGGGAATAACTCACTTATTATAGAAGCAATAAGAACAATAAAATGATCAAAGAATTAGGAATAAGTGTATCTAAAAAGTAACATAATTCATGCAAAAAAGCTTAAAAATACTTATGAAAGATGCAAAGTAAACAATAAACACAAAACAATAATTTTAATCCAAGGTAAGATATAAATTTTAAATTATTCCCCCAACATGCTGAAGTCTTTTCCTCTAAACTCTAACACATTGATACTAAAGTATAAGTGGCAGAATCAACCATGGAGAATTAGTGAGCACCTCCAGAATAAAAAAAAAAAAAAAAAAAAGAAAATGAAGGGGCTTAGCTCTAGCAAATAGCAAAACATAACATAAAGCCTCTATAGATAAAATAGGATAGTACTGGCTCATGAATAGACATAGGGTAGAAATTCAAGAATTAGACTCAGCAATATAATTCTGAAGAATATGAATTTTTAAAATAAAAATGTGAAGATAAATGTGTAGCCATTTGGAAATCAATTAAAATTGGACCTGTATCTACCACCACAGACCAGAATTACTTTAAGTACATCATACATCAAATCTAAAAAATACAAGAATGAACTTACAAGAAGAAAACATGGATTAATTCCTTATAATCTGGAGGTATTTTTTAATGACAGAAAATCCAGTACCAAGAAAAGAAAATGCACATATAATCACCTATATGAAATACCGATTTTATCATGTGTTTAAAATGACAAAAATACAGCATGCAAATTCAGAAGATAAAATTCAACAGCTCTCAGAAAATAGTTAGCAATATTGTAAATGCTCTTAAAGATTAATGAGAAAAAAACTTAAAATCCCACAGAATGGCCAAATATATGAACAGAGAAGTTATAAAAGATATACGAATGACCCTTATACATATAAATGATGGATGCTCGTGTACTCATAACGGAGAAAAAACTTAATACCTTGAGATACTACCTCTCATCTATCAGGTTGGTAATTTTTTTAAAATATTGAGAACAAATACTGGCAAGTTTCATGTTGCAAGGAAACAATGTTTACATACACATACACTGCTGGTGAGAATCTACAAAATTCTTAATAGATTTACCAATTGAATCAGCAGCCCCACTCTATGCTGAAGATGTTCCTCTGCAAACATGAAATAACATCAACAGTCTTCAATAATCTGCCTCTCCATGTGGTCTCATTCTACTGGACGCCAAAACCCAGCATTGGATTATCTGCTTCACAAAGCCACACTGGCCATCTCACTCAGACACCAATACCTCCTACTAAGCCAACACCCCAACAGGTAGGCTCCCTCTTTACTCCTCTTGAGCTCTGTTTAACAACTGTTGTGTTGTCCCGCAGCTCCAACTCCCTTCCTTACCACCCATACAAGTGCCTATCTTGCTCATCCCACCCAGTGGCTCCTCAACCAGATTGTTTATGAAAGTGAAGGAAAGCGCAGTCAAGGAAGAAGATAATGAGTACAGATTTTGATTTGTAAATACCTCTCCTAGGAGAAATGGTTGAGAAGCTGAAAGTGTTGTATTAGCAAAAGATTAGTTCATCTAGAACTGTGAATTTTTTCGTGGCTTTTCTCCTGTTTTAGAATAATGATTAAGACAGAGGAAGAAGAAACTTTCATCACTTCAAATGCAATTTGTCATTTGGAAATATGATCTCATAATTATAAATCTAATTTATTTTAGAACTTATTAAAGCAATTTTATAGCAGCTTGGTAATAATCTTTAAGAAAACGTTTAGTTTGAGGAATTGATTAAGAAAATTGAATTAACATAATATTTTATTCATATGAATTTGTATTTTCCTGTTCTGTGTGGTTACAGTTAAGCAAAAGCAGAAAATTATTTAAGATCCTCCTTCCAATTATAATGCTGGAATGAATTATTTGAGAATAAATTACCAAAAGGGATGGCATCATCTCAGATAATTAGTCACCGAAGTATATTGCTAAGCATTTCAAGCTGTGTATATTAATTTTTTGAATTAGTTGATTATATGATTTTCTCATGTAAACAGGAAGTATTGCCTCAGTGTAGAGAGTTTCCCAGAATTTCTTCCTTATCAGTGAGTACAATCAAGTGTGGAATGTCTTTAGTATTATTGTTCTAAATAAATTTTGCTGAACAATATGGACACATACCAGGGAACAATACACACTGGGGCCTGTTGTGTTGGGGGAGGGAGAACATCAAAAAGAATAGCTAATGGATCCTGGGCTTGATACCTAGGGAATGGGTTGATCTGTGCAGCAAACCACCAGGGCACACAGTTACCTATGTAACAAACCTGCACATATAACTCAGAACTTAAAAGTTAAAAGAAAATTGTCCCAAACAATTACATTTACTTTTTGAAAGTATTCTGTGTTCTGAATTTTCATCAGGTATATTTGTAATTTATGACTCCGATTTGTAAAAGCATCTGCAATAATGGTTCGAATAAAATTCCTTAAAGTGTATAAAAAAATCACACTACTTTATAAACATTATTATTCTAAACTTAAGGAACAAAGATTACATCCAGAAACAGAGATGGAATGAAATATTTTTAAAATATACATAAGCACATGTGGATTTTAGTTTCTTCACAGTGGTTTATTATAGCATGATAACGTATTTTTCACAACAATTATGCTTTGAAAATGATTTTTAAAATGTGGATGTGTATTAAAAGGTATAAAAGCAATTTTAAATTCAGATATTATATGTTTTGGAATAGTATGCTTTGATTTCTGAAGAAAGGACGGATTATTCAGAAAGCAGTTTACTGTTCCTTTCTCACTCCTCAAGATTCTAACAACGATTTTGTTTCATTGTTTTGAATAAATATACTTAAAGCTGCAATATCATTATGTTTTCATTGTGTATAGATGACACTTGCAATAATAAAATACCAATTTAATGATTATAATAATAAACCCTAAGTTAAAGAGTGCTTTGTCCTTAAAGTTTTTATAAGAATCTCATATTATCTTCACGACACCCTGGGAGGTTTCACCCAGTTTCTGATCTGGAAAATTGAGGCTCAAAGATTTTAAATGACTTCTCTAAATTCTATGGCCATAAGTGGCCACCTTGGGAACAGATCCCAGCTCTGCTGGTTGTGGCTCACTGTTCTGCCCAGTATATCACATTTCCACCAGCATAAATTAATACACTGATTGATGTAGTTACGTGCTACAAATCTGAAGTACCTGGACCTGAATTTTTCTCTTCCCTTTACATTTTAAAATGTTATAAGCTTTATTTCAAATAACTTTCTAGGATACAAGACATATTTTACATTGATAAAAATGATTATCTGCCATTTCTTTGTGATTTTGTGAAATAATATGACTTATTCCCCTCTTTGGGATTTAAACATGATCCACAAGCCATGTGAAAATCGAGTATTTTCTTGGACGCATAAAGAAATGTATATATAACATCTATATCCTATCAGGGAAATTGTGGAGAGAATTTTACCAAACCAAACTCCCTCCAAATGAATGAAAACAAGCTTTACTTGAGGTGCTAAGGTGGTTTCCCTAGGAGAGATGAGCTCAGCTGGGAGACATGGAGCTAAAATGCCACTGGGAGTTGCCATGGGATACAGTTTTATAAAAGCATGTGCAGAACAGATGGAAGGAAGCTAAATAAAGTATACGCAGGTATGAAAAGAGAAGTTTTCTATTTAATTTTGAAAAAACAATAGAAGAAATGTTTGTCTATGTGAAAAAAATTCCTTCTGTCAGAGTGAATTACATTTGGCATTTGGAAATACAATCCCAAATTGTAGACCTAATTTGTTTTAAAACTTGAGAGAGTAGTTTTTATAACGGCATTCTAATGGACTTCAAGGAAACAGTTTTTAAGAACTATTTAGGAAACCAAATTAATATCATATTTTAGTAATACAAATGTATACCTCCTCTTTTGTATGATTATAGGTAACCAGAAATAGGAAACAATTTGTGACTGTCCCAGGATCTAAAGTTTTATTAAAGAGGATAGCAAATCTTAAAATTCTAGTGCTGATGGCCCAGTTTGCAAACTTGTTTCTTTTGTCTGCTACTCTAAGTAATTTATGGATATACTATGAAACAGCCACCACATGAATTAGCTTAACTCCTGAAAGGTCTTCAGTGCATTAATTAGCTTTACACAAAAATGTAATTTCTTACATGAGATCTGTGTATTGAATACATGTGATACATGTCATGTAAATTTCTATTAAAAAGGCAAATGTATTTTACAGAATTGCATTGACACACTAGTCCTCACCAGAAATTATTTGAAAATATTAATGTATAAATTCCACATATAAATAAAATCTTTGAATTACTACTTGAAAAGTACTGATTCTTAACAATAAGAAATTAGTCACAGAACAGCCAATAGAATATCATAAAGCAAAATAAATAAAAACTTGTAGCTGCCTGTTAGCTAGTAATAAAAATGTTTCACGCTTCAGAAGAGACAAATTGTAGTAAGAAAAGAACAATAACATAATGCTTTCTTAGCTCCCTTTCTCCTTCCCTCTCTTCCTTCCTCTTTCTTCCTTTCACTAGCATCTTATCAAGGCTTATACTTTGCATTTGTTTGCTTTTGGCCTCTTCATCCCACCTTTTTTTTAAACAATCTTTTTTTTGACAAGAGAGTCCCATTCTGTGTTTTTGTGGAATGCTTCCCATTCCAAATTTGTGATTTTTAGCACTTGAGATCACTTAACTTTTCCTCTGTCTTCTATATTCTCTTTAATTAAATGTAGACATTTGATTAGATTATGGTTGACATTGTTGGCAAGAATACATTAGAGGTGATTTTCTTCATTGCATCACATCAAAATTACCACCTATCCCCACCATTAGCGATCATCAACTATAAATGCAGTTATTAAGTTAAGATGACCACTGCAAGTACTGGCTACTTTAAGTGTACATTTTTCCCCCTTGCAATCTGTGTTGGATTCCTTTGCCAACATTTGAATATCCTGTTCTCCACTGACCCATCAACATAATGGCTTTAGTGTTCACTGATGACACTTAACTGAATTAATCATAAATATTAAATTCCCAGTTTTATCATTCCATATTTCTTTATAATCTAATGCATCTTTCATAGAAAAGTGTTTTCCTTCTTCCTCATTTTCATATTTATGTATATGTATATATGTGTATATTTATTTCTAAATTATCATTAGGTTCCATAAATTTTTTTAAAATATACATAATCAATTCTTGATATTATTTTATTTGCATACTCACTATGTCATAAATTTATCCAGAACATCTTCAAGCGGTGTTATTTTTCCTTTTGACATGATTTCATTAGTTTTTAGCGTCCTTGCTTTCTGACAGAATAAAGTATCCCATATATAATCTGTACTATAGCTGCCCCACAACTGAAATCAACTTTTTAAGGAGGAAAGGGAATCAAGTATATAACTGGTGTATTTGGGAGAAAGAACAGAGAAAATGCGGCTCAGTCACTTCAGGGTTCTGACTCTTTTAAAGGATAGCTCAGCAGAATACACATATTCTAGGGTGCTCTCATACCAACAGTAAAAGACACTGTGGGGAAAGTTTGCCCCTTTGGGGAAACCAGTGAAGTTTCCCCCTGTGGGGGAAACTTGTGTTGACCAGCTGCTCTAAAGACTGAGTGGAAAAGCCTGCCTAGTTTAAGGTTGGAGGACATGTGCATTATTACTGCAGATTTAAGCCATGTACTCCAATCTAGCTTTTATCAAGAATTAAACTGACATTTTGATACTGTCATTGTAATTCTTCTCTCTGAATTGGTTGTGAACTTGGACAAGAAAGATAGGTCATCATATTATTGAATTTAAAACCATTAAAGAAATTATTTGAAGACAAGTCTATTACATTAAAATACAAGTACAAATATAAACACAAATCTACAGTGCAACAAAGAATGAAATCTTACCTAAAGAGAAATGACTTATGTGCACCTACATGAATTCTATTGACCAAAGACTAGTTATTGGTAATTTTACCAAGAATAAATTATTAACCTAGGCTGTCGGTAAGTGCTGATGGAAGCACAGCCCAAAAAAGAACTAAAACTCTTAAAATATGATATATGTTAGCAGAGCATCTGGCTGATCTCAGCAGTGGGCATTGCCCATCTACCTGCTAACTGCTAGTGGTCTCATTAACCTAGATGACCTACTGCACTTTGCAAAAAAGACAAAGTGTAGCATAGGTCTGAAGAGAATCTGATTTGCAGAGTCCACTTAATTCTGTCCCATTTTCTAAATAGATACTGTATTAGATAAATATTATAGTTTTCACATATTCATCATCTCTTAATTATATTGAAAATTTCTCAAAGTTATTTTAAAACCCTAGCCTAGTATCATATAAGTAGTAGGTATTCAATTAAAGTTTAGTTTTCAAAGTCATTCTTACTTAATAATCAGGTACAAGTTTTGCCTTTTTGGTGCCATTATATATTTTTTAATCTAAAAATCTTTTTAGTCAGATATTACAAAGAAATTTCATAAATAGGTCAAAAAAAGTAATTTCTCAATTTACCTCCAAATTGTTTTCCAAACACATTACTACAAGAAGGTAGTCATTCATCTTACTCTGCAAGAACACCTGATTGGTTGCCAGTACAATCCCAAGGGTCATTTTAAATCTCAGGTAATTTTCATTATGCTAAACTCCATTCTCATTTAAATTTCTGTTAGCTGCTGAAAGCAGTACTTATTAAGAAAAATTTCATTTATTTTTCCTGAGAGAATACATGCATACTTGAAGAATATATTACATTTTCTCTGTATCTAAGTGATTCTCTGGTGGTGAAAATGCTGCTTAGTAATACTAACTCATTTAGGTTACTAAGATGTTCTTCAGCGCATGTCTCCTGCTAATTTGAAATCAAGAGCATTTCCTGACCTGCATTTATTTATATTCCTTCTCACATCCTACTCACCCTTACTCCACAACATTCAATATACTCTGGAAATACACATAAGAAATAGACATGCCTAGTAGCATTTGCCTTCCGAGGACTGTATACTGATATTAAAGAGAGAATTACTTTTGTCTCTCTCTTTTTAACTCCTTGAGCTCCTTTTAGCATATGCATATGTTATCAACTTAATAGAAGATTCAAAGCACAAAAGCAAGCATTATGGAGTCTGTCAGAGAATCAGTCTTAGTAAATAAAAATAATTGCTTAAGTTTAATAGAGCAATTATATCTCTAACCAAGTAAAGTATGGAGCAAGTTGACCTGTATCTGGACAACACTGCCAAATTTAGGCAGAAAAATGGGTATCCGTAATACTTCTTTTACATTTTCTTTTGCCCTTTGAAGAATTTGCTTTGATCATTGTCTTTAAGATACTTTTATTTAAATAAAAAGACAGAGTCCTCCTGGTTGGTTACTAGTACACCTTGTGTCTTCTTTCTTCCATTTTATACAGAGCCTCCTTAGCTCCATGTAAATCAGAAATACAGGAGCGGCACTATGGTTCAGTTAAAAATATAGACTTCTTCCATTTGGAAACACAACCCACAACAATAAAGTACATTATATATGGAATTATAGAACACTGCCTTTTAAAAATATTTGGTACTGTTCTAGCATGAGAGCCAATCAATAATTTAGTGAAGGATCTGCTTCAATTTTTAAAGCCATTGTATTAGTACATTCTTGTGCTGCTATGAAGAGCTACCCAAGGCTGGGTAGTTTATAAAGAAAAGAGGTTGAATTAACTCACAGTTCCACAGGGTTGGGGAGGCCTCATGTGGAAGGGAAAGCAAACACGTCCTTCTTCACATGACAACGAGAAGGAGAAGAAGAATGAGAGACGTGCAGAGAGAAGGTTGGAAAAGCCTGTCACAAAACCACCAGATCTCATGAGAACTCACTCTCACAAGAACATGAGGGAAACGCCCCCATGATTCAATCACCTCCCACAAGTTCCCTCCTGCAACATGTGGGGATTGCAATTCAGATTACAATTTAAGATGAGAATTGGATGCGGACACAGAGCAAGGCTATATCAACCATCAACAAAAATGAGTTACTTAATGAATAACTGCATTCGATGCTAATGGAGGTGATTATCATTTAGAATATTCAAAGATGTGGTGTAAGAAATATCTGTGCCAGGATTACTGGAATTTCTTGTGAAAAATTCAGATCTTTAAGTTTTTCCTCAACCAAATAAATGAGAATGTTCAGGGGTCCACGTCAGGGATTTAGATTTTTTTAAAGGCCCAAAGGTAGAATCTTTTTTATACTTAAGTCCTAAAACAATAACTTTAGAATGTTTAGATAAGAAAGACTGCATCTATTTCTAGGTAGAAAAATGAAAAGATGTAGAGAAAAGATACAGTTATATACATTTTTTTTCAATGATGAAATTTCCTTTTTTTTTTTTTTTCTCCTGTGCAGATCAGCATCAGTTTAAATATATCCTAACTGGGAGAGTGACATTAGCATGATAGCAGAATAGTTTTCTAGTATCTTATTCTCACAGTGCACCGATTTGGACAATCACCCATGACAAGAGTGCCTCTGTGCATATCTAGGAGTCCAATAAAGAAGTTCCAGCAAACAGCTGAAGTAGAATAAAAAAGCCAAGAATAGATGAATTGAAGAGATAAGAAAAACAGTTTCACTTTACCTGCATCATCCCTCCTACAGAGGGGCCCAGCTAAGTGCCAAGACATATCCCTTGGCCTGAAACTCCTTCCACAAGGGAAATTCAGAGCAGAGTGAATAACCTGGCTTCCCCAGATACGTAGAACACGGCAAGAGACACCTCTTTCTTGCCCCACCAGAGTACTCAGGGGCTCAGCATTTTAAAGTGGCTGGGAGCAGGGAAGACAGTGGGATACAGTTAGGCCTCCTGGAACTAAAGAAAGGGCTGTGTATCTTACTAGCACTTTAGGAACGGCATCCCAAGGCTGCTTGGGACGCCTCGACTGTGAAGTCCTTCAACTGGCCCATCAGAGGCCGCAATGCTCCATGTCACCTGGTTCTTCTCATGGCTTCCCGTGTACACACCCGGACTGTGAAGTTGCAAGTTTGTGAACAGAGCATCAGCAGTCAAAAAACTCGTGTTACCTGGGACTATTAAAGGTAGGTGCTTCCCTAACTATAAGTATTCCCAAAGAAAGAATCAATGTGGTATGGAAAAGGAGAGGGGTATGAGGAATGCAGTTTTGTGACATAGGTGTAGATATATATTAAAAAAAAAATTACGCCATTTCAAAGTTGAGGAAGACAGATGCAGACTTCTGACACATCACTTTCCCCTGTATGAAGAAGAATATATTAAAGTTTTGTTAGGCCCCAAAGGATTGAAAGAAACTAATTGTCTAAACAATGTGTTCATATCTAAAGGAAAAAAAAAAACAGTATTTTGAAATTTAAACATGGCAAGTTTTACCTTAGTCAAAGATACTGCTATTTTAATGTTGTCTTTCTATTCAATTCAAATTCACAGCTCTTATTACTTGCCTAATAATTATTGTAATTTTTTGTCATTCGCACCTATCCTATATTAATTCTGAAACATTTTCTAACTTTAAAGTTGTCAGGACTTTCCTAGAGACTTTTTTCTCATTAACAGACAGGCTTGTTACTTACTAGACTGAAACTCCAGAATATGTCAAAAAGAGAAGCTGAGTAAAATAATTATGTTAATATATTTCTATGATAGTAGGATAATAGAACATGACAGACAAAACTTGATGTTAAAATATATGGTAATATATTTCATGCAACATCAACAGAGTGATTTTTTTTTAATAGCAGCAAGAAAAATTTAGCTATCAACCTGTTTTCACAATATTAATGGAAAATACATTTCAGATTTTTCAGCCAAATGCTATGGATTAGGTTTATTGGGTCAACATCTAATAATAAAAGCTCTTTTTGCTTTTTCAGGATATATGAGAATATGCATGCCTAGTAAAACATGTTATATATAAAAAGAAACACATTAAACATCTTAATTTTGGAAATTACATTTAATAATGCATACCATTAGTAAAATGGTAAATTCTAGTATTGTATCAAATCATTATAGAGTTTTCAGATTTCTGAGGAATATTTTTCCTTGTTATGACAGAACTAAAATCTTTAAGCCACCAAAACAAGAAAATATAAAATAAAATATACATAGAAATGATAAGTTGGTAAGAAGAACTGAAAGCAGCAGATTTATTGTGAGGTTTTTTCTAGCAAGTTAACCTGAAGTTATCACAAAGTAAGGGGCATGAAACCACATTTTTCCCTGGTGGTAATTTCTGAAATTTATTAATTGCTTTACTCCTTGGCTATGAGTTTCTTCCAGGTGTATCTCACTGTAGTAATGACAAAGCCAAAGAAAACTGTTTAGGGTCAAATTACCACAGTGGCCCCAGTAGCCAGTGAGGAATCGGAAGGAGTGAGAGTGTTCATGTTTATAACAGAGCTTATTGGGCCAAATAAGAAATTTTCATTTATTAAGTTCGTTTCCTCTGGTTTATTTTTTTACTGACCTCTGGCATTATCTAGGTTTTTTTCTTTTTTTCTTTTTTTCTTTTTTTTTGCCTTTTTGCAGTTTCAACAATAATTTTTTTTTTTAAATCCTGGAAAATAAAAAACTTCTAAGCCTGTGTCAGCTTATTTTGTGGATTACTTAAGTTTGTCAGTATACATACCACAAAACTAAATTTTCATTAGCATTGGCTAGGTAGTGTACATTTTTAGTATATTTAGTTCTCCTTTGGCTTGACTTAAAGAGATATTGATCTTTCAAATTACTAAGGCAATGTTAATAATAATAGCTAACCTTTCCTGAGTATGAAACAAGTGTCAGACACTGTTCTAAAAGCTTTACATAAATTAATTTCAAATAATATTTACAAGACACTATTAGGAAGGTCCCATTAGCAACCTCATTTCATGGATGAGAAAACTGATGTAGGGAGTGAAGTAACTTGCTCAACATCTGACTCTAACCTCTTACACACATGACAACATTGCCTCAGTACCTGTATATCAGGGATCATGATCATTAAAGGTAATATTCCAACAGCTTTAAAAGTCTATGAATATTTTTCTATAGCAGCCATATAAATTAAATTAGAGTCCATAATGCAAGACCCTTACTCTTAAGAAACAATTACACAAAAGGACATCAGTTTTTCAAAAGTGGTAGTATATTAACCAAGCATAGGATACAGTTGCACGGAAAGGATCATAGAGACAAAAATAATTTTTGTCTCTATCCTCATAGTTTACAATGTGGTATAAAAACTAAGATACCTAAATTATTAAAAAGCTAGCAATGCAAGAGAGAGTCAAAGTGCTATACAGAATGTCTAGGGAAGAGGAGATTATTTCTGGGCAAATAGATTAGAAAAGTCTATATCCCTGCTAACAGCTAAATTTAAAAAAAAAAACATAAAATATAAATGTATGAGATACTTTTTTGTTGTTGTTGTTTTGTTAATGGGTTGCTAACCTAGAGAAGAAGAACCTGCAGAGAAACATTTTTTTAAAAAGTGATGAGATCTAGCTATGTTGCCCAGGCTGGTCTGGAACACTCGACATCAAACAATCCTCTCGTTTTAGCTTCCCTAAATGCTGAGATTACAGATATAAGCCACCATGCCTAGCCATATACTTTTTTAATTGTAAGTAGTTTTGGTTTACTTTTGGTTGGTTCTCTGAAATGAGTCTCTTCTTTAGATCTGGAAAAATAATTTGAAAATGCTCTTTATTATCTAAATATAAAGAGAGTCATCTCCCATTTTTCCTGGAGAAAGCATTAACCTGACTAACCTGAATGCTTCTTTGGGAGAAATCTTTATTAGTTCTGTATTAATTTAATATTTGATTAGTGTTTCCCTCTCTCTCTCTCTCTCTCTGTGTGTGTGTGTGTGTGTGTGTATGTGTGTGTGTGTATCTGTTAAGAGATTACACTAAAAATCCTAAACTGAGCCCCCTTAGACTTTAGATAGATGTTCAGAAAGACTATTTGTCAAAAGAAAGACATTACTTTTAAAAATGGTCTGGACTTGGGTAAGACCAATCAGCACTATAAAATTATTGCCCTATATATGGTCCTGTTTAATATTGCCAAACTACATTTTGGAAAATGTGTTGATGTGACTAGACATATACATATATGTCAATGTTACATTGACATTACACAAGAAAGCATTTATATAGGAGAGAGAAAGGACTTCAAGTGTCAGTGATCCAAAGAAGAGTGAGATCCTGTGACCAGAAGTAGGAGCAAAGAAGCCTGACCCTGGAGTTTGAGATCACTTTCAAGAAGTAGGGCCTGGACTTTGAGATACAGGTGTTCTTGGAGGACTTGCAGTAGTTGAAGGTTTTGGGTACTTACCAAATGGTGACATGCCAGGAGCAAATTAAAGAATGGGTGTGGCCACAACTCAGATTAAGTGGCACGGACAGAACTGTGCAGAGTGTTAGTGCCAGTAGTATCAAGATCAGTCATTATGACTCCTCTCTTGCCTCGGTTACCTCATGAGGGCTAAGAACTGAAGAGGCACTGATTTCATCACCTCATGTGGAAGCTTGTCCAGAGCACATTAAGTGACAGCTCCTTGCTGGGAGAGGTTTTCAGCAATAAATACGACTATTTTAGAGAGATTAAATTTTTTATAGGCAAATCAATATTTGAAAGCTATCATGGCTAAACAATTTGATTTTTTAAAAAGTATTCTGAAATACTGGATTGGTAAGGCATGGATTTAGCCACCACAAAACTGCTTTTATAACAAAAATAAGCCAGAATTTGATTTTTGGTTATCTCATTGTAACTACTTACTTGGCTTCTTTGAAATTGAATTCTGGATATGTAAAATGTCTATTAAAGCAATGATTTTGTTTTGGTCTAGCACATGAAACATACTCAAGAGTTCTGTGAAAGTATAAAGTTCTTTGGTCAGATGAATATAATATTTTTGCAAACTGGGAAACTTAGCTGGTTAATAACACAGAAAATCTCAAAGAACCTGACACTATGTAATACTAAAACGTATGAACACCATATACCAGAGGAAATGCAGTGTTCTTTAAAAAAAAAAAAAAAAGCTTGAAGGACATCAGTAAAGTGGCTTCAGAAAATGGCATTATGCCATCTTTCAGTGCCGAAACTTAAGTAGAAAGCACTGATCTATAAAAGGTTTTCAAAATCTCACATTCATTAACCCAGTCCTTTTCATGTAAGAATTGTTGACAGGCTGACAGCTAGCAACTTCCTCTACCAAAAGAAACAAAGTCATCAAATGCTGATTGGCAGCAGCAGCTGAGATACCTAAAGTAGAAATAAAATAAAAAAGGAAAGAAGAAAGAGAAAGGATGTCCTTCTGTCAGCAAGGGGCTAGGAAAGTAAAGTTATGTGGTAGAGTGACAGAAAAGGCCCGTGGTATTATGTGAGAAACACCCAGATGTGAGAGGAGGAGCTCCTCATCCCTGCTGTAAGACTTGCTTACTCAGCACAGGAGTAGGAAATGTCTTTAGTTTGAAAATTCAAAGATATTTTAAGCAGAATGGCAAAACAATGCTAAATAACTAAAATTTAGAGAAACTTATATAAAAACAGGTATATTTAATGGCTATTATAAATGTTAAAAACAATGTTTAATACTGTTTATATCATGAACTATGTCAAAGATTAGGAAAATAGATACTAAATTAGATTTTGACTTAATTTTCTGAGCAGTTTATAATATCTTTCACTTCATTTTTCTCCCCCAAGCCTCAATAATAAAGCCTTGTTAATTGATCTATTTTTTCAGGTATAACCTATCATAAATCTAAGAACCAGTTAACAGATTAAGACCTCCATTTCCGGATGAAATCTTTTACCAGGATTTTGGACTTCTAATAGTATATACATTTATATATATATATATATATATATATATATATATATATATATATATGATAAAACATACCCTTAGATATTAAAGATACATACACATACACACAGACACACACACACACATATATACACATAAACACCAAATATATATATATATATATATATATATAAATGAAACTGACCCAATCGTCCTATAGAATTGATGTTTATCATTTCTTCTGAATAAATGAAAAAAATAGGCCCTCCAAGTCTTGAAATTTGAGAAATTTATGTTTGTCTTACCTGAGTTCCTTTCTCAGAAAACCAACTAGCAGGTTGGTTAGGCCCCCCAGATAGTATCAAGGAGCTGAAACTGACCAGTTCACTGCATTTGGACAATGAGATGCCAGAACCCTCACCCACAGACTGCCTAACGAACCACCTACTTCCTCCTGTCCAACTTCTCTTCCTTACCCCTCACTAATTTCTGTTTTTCTGCACGTAGATACATTTCTGCTATATAAAATCCTAATTGTAGTCAGTCAAGGAGATGGATTTCAGACTATCTGCCATCTCTTTGGCTGCAGCACCCAACTAAAGTCTTCTTCCTTGGCAATACTTGTTGTCTTCATCATTTCCTTTCTGTGCAGCAAGCAGCAGGACCTAGATAGAACCCCTGATGTTTTGGTAATACACACACATGCACGCACGCATGCACACATGCATGCACATGCGCAGGCTGAACTCAGTTGTCAAGAGTGACTCATGCTACACCTACATGCCTATACTCTTATCCACAAAGGACATCTCTAACTAATCATAAAATCCTTACTTAACTAACCTGAACATGATTTCCTAAATTTTCTCAAGACAGTGATGCAGTCAGTCTTTAACAATATATGAAGGCTAGCATAGGAATTTATTTGCTACCCCAAGTGTTGAGAGGTTCTCTGAAAAATAGCATCCTATTTTCCTATTGCCTGATAGTATATTTTCTTTTTTTTTCCCATTTATTTATTTTATTGCATTTTAGGTTTTGGGGTACATGTGAAGAACATGCAAGATTGTTGCATAGATACACACGTGGCAGTGTGATTTGCTGCCTTCCTCCCCATCACCTACATCTGGCATCTCTCCCCTTGCCTGATAGTATATTTTCAATGGCAGCTTCTGAAATTGGCTTCTAACAGTAGATCACTCGATGAGTCTATCTTTAAGTGGAAGAGAAAATTGAGAGAACTGATCACGAACTGCTTCTCCTGGTTGTAGCAGCAGGCATCAATGACTTCCTGATCCTTCCTTTATAGCAAATGTATGCCACGGCTGATATTTTCTAAGGATAGGGGCTTTCAGAACTTTTCCTGTTAACCAATATTTTAAGAACACCATGTATCTCTGAAGTAGATATTGCTTTCTTTTTTATGTGATCAACCAGTGTTGACTTCTATATAATTTATCTAAAAAAGAGCCCCAGCAAGTTTCTGTTTAGCTGTCTTTAGACTACTTACAAAGAAGAGTCACATATTAAAATGTATTCAAAGACAATCTCCCCCCATCATTTCTATTAAAATTAACAAGTCTGTACCATACCAAATCATGCTCCTAGTTGCTCCTTTGTCTATCTTTGGTCATATTTTTATGACCTGCACCTTAAGATTAACTCTCTTACTGAAAAAAGAAGACATTCACCCTTACAAGTTGCAACATAGAGCTGATAATGTCACCTGGCAGTGTGCAAGCTTTGGGAAAAATGGTAACTTGGTAAAAGTACAAATTCTTCACATACCCTTCTGCACAGTACCTGCAAAGGAGAGTCAGTGTTTCAAAGAAATAACTGTTGAAAATCACCTTTATAAATAACCCTGGTGCCCCAAATAATTACTCAAATAGTGCAAACTATATTTTAAAAGTCAGTTAAAAATTACATATGTTAATCAGCTTGATTTAGCCATGCCATTAAAAGTCTTCAGATTTGCTAAAAAAATTGATAAAACAAAATACATTCATATTTTAACACCCAAATTTAATTGAGATATTAGAAGTAGTCTAGTGCTCAGTTCCTTTCATTTCATATTTCCAAAAATACATTATGGCAATAGCTCTCCAGTTGTGATGATCATGAACCATGGGTTACACACACACACACACACACACACACACACACACACACACACACCAATTTAACCAAGAAAACCTATTTAACAGAGGACACAAAAGTTGTTGAAACTATAACTACTAGTAGGGGGTGTTGACATGATGCCATTTCACAAGATTTTGCTCTATTCTTGAATATAATTCCAAAATCAATCAGTGCTAAAATAAACACAAATGACAGCAGATAATTTAGACTCTTGAAGAAAATGTCATACTCCATAAACCCTGGTTAAGTAATCCTTTACTGCTAATGATGGCTGGCCATTTTTCTCTTAATTAATCTTTACGCCATTCTTTATCCTTTTCCTGGTTTCCTTATTCGTACTTTGCTTTCCCTGTAAGCTTTCAGTCTGTACAGTCTGTAAAAATCTTTAGGTGAGCACAGTTCCTTCTATTTTGCTTCTATTTAAGTAATTGACTGAAGCTGAAGTCCCTATAGCAGTGAAATTCCTCAAATACAAATAAAATTCACTACTATAGGAAAAATTCTGTTTATCAAACTATTATTAAGCATGTGCCAAGTCCTTCAGAAAATTCTAGCTAATTGACCACTGCGCCATTATAAATCATATTTTTAAAAAGATTTATTCCTATAAGTAATTCTAGAAGATTCTAACAAATGTTGCTTATTCTGCCTTCAAACCACCCATAACAATTAACATGGACAAAGACACTGATGTGTCTCACAAGTGTTGTCTCCTAACATGATATTTAATTTCCTGTAAGCAAGGATATTGATATTGTTTGAATGTTTTGTCCCCTCCAAATCTCATGTTGAAAGGTGACCTCCAATGTTGAAGGTGGCCCTAGTGGGAGGTGTTTGCGTCATGGGGGCAGGTCTCTCATGGATGGGTTGGTGCTGGCATTGTGGTAATGAGTGAGTTTTTACTCTATGAGTTCATGTGAAATCTGATTGTTTAAAAGACTAGCATCTCTATTGCTCCCTCTTGCCATGTGATATACCAGTTCCCCTTTTGCCTTTTGCAATGACCATCAATTTCCTGAGGCCTCATCAGAAGCTGAGCAGATGCTATTGCCGTGCTTGGACATCCTGCAGAACTGTGAGCCACATAAACATCTTTTTTTTAAAAAAATAAAATATCCAGTCAGTTATTCATTTATAGCAATGCAAAATAGACTAACTCAGATATATTTAGTATGGCCTATAGACTCTAGGTCTTCTCTAAGATCTTTGCATTTGATCTAAAAAAGAGCCTGCATGGCCAAGACAATCCTAAGAGAAAAAAAAAAAAAAAAAAAAGGCTGGCAGCATCATGCTATCTGACTTCAAACTATGCTACAAGGCTACAGTAATGAAAACAGCATGGTACTGGTACCAAAGCAGAGATACAGTAGGCCAATGGAACAGAACAAAGTCATCGGAAGTAATGCCACACATCTACAACCATCTGATCTTTGACAAACCTGACAAAAACAAGCAATGGGGAAAGGATTCCCTATTTAATAAATAATGTTGGGAAAACTGGCTAGACATATGCAGAAAGCTGAAACTGGATCCCTTCCTTACACTTTATATAAAAATTAACTCCAGATGGATTAAATATTTAAAAATAAGACCTAACACTATAAAAACCGTAGAAGAAAACCTAGGAAATACTATTCAGTATACAGGCAGAGGCAAGCACTTCATGACTAAAACACCAAAAGCAATGGCAGCAAAAGTCAAAATAGACAAAAGGGATCTAATTAAACTTAAGAGCTTCTGCACAGCAAAAGAAATAATCATTATAGTGAACCAGCAACAAACAGAATGGGAAAAAAAAATTTGCCATCTACCTATCTGACAAAGGGCTAATATCCAGAATCTACAAAGAACTTAAACAAATTTACAAGAAAAAAAATGCCATCAAAAAGTGGGCCAAGGATACGAACAGACATTTTTCAAAAGAAGATATTTATGCAGCCAACAAACATATGAAAAAAAGCTCATCATCACTGGTCATTAGAGAAGTGTAGATCAAAACCACATTGAGATACCATCTCACGTCAGTTAGAATGGTGATCATAAAAAGTCAGGAAACAACAGATGCTAGAAAGGATGTGGAGAAATGGGAACACTTTTACACTGTTGGTGGGAGTGTAAATTAGTTCAACCATCGTGGAAGACAGTGTGGGATTCCTCAATGATCTAGAATTAGAAATAAAACCAGCAATCCCATTACTGGGTATATACCCAAAGGATCATAAATCATTCTATTATAAAGACACATGTACACGTATGTTTATTGCAGCACTGTTCATGATAGCAAAGACTTGGAACCAACCAATGATAGACTAGATAGAGAAAATGTGGCATCATATACACCATGGAATACTATGTAGCCACAAAAAAGTATGAGTTCACATCCTTTGCACGAACATGGATAAATCTGGAAACCATCATTCTCAGCAAGCTGACATAAAAACAGAAAATCAGACACCACATGTTCTCACTCATAAGTGGGTGTTGAACAAAGAGAACACACGGACACAGGGATGGGAACATCACACACTAGGGCCTAGTCGGGGGGTGGTGTGTCTAAGGGAGGGATAGGAGGGGTTGGGGGGATTGAGGAGGGATAATATTAGGAGAAATACCTAATGTAGATGATGGAGGGATGGATGCAACAAACCACCATGGCACGTGTATACCTATGCAACAAACCTGCACATTCCGCACATATACCCCAGAATTTAATGAAAAGAAAAGAAATGTAAATTCGTATTAAATCGAAGAGATAACAGTTCAGAAATTATTATACCATGGAATATATGGTTCAGAGAGTGGAATAAGAAGATGTTTATATGGCACAACAACCAGAGAATAGACAAGTCCTAGAAAAGTTTATCATAACACATGAACTTTCCTGAGAAATGGCTGCTTTTCAGAGCTTCTCGTTTTTTTAATCAATATATTTTTATTTTATATTGTCTTTGTTTTCCAAAGTTGGTTCCTGAGCAACAGCTTCAAGGACTTCTTTAGTAAAAATCGCCATTTTTAGATATGGGTCAGTAGTAAAAATTCCTGGTTTTGGTCAGGAATACCATGAATTCCCATGGTTTTGGATATACTTAAAGTGAGATAAGTGAGAAGATTCTAGAGCATAGAAGATGTTGGATGAATGATGTAAAGAAATTTAAATGGTTTGAGGTGTGGATTCACTTATGAATTTCTGGACATTTCATAAATTTATGTTGCATTTTCAAACTTCTGACATTCAAACATCATTAATCATGGCATTTATTGCAGCCACAAGTGTCTCATTCAGGGCTGGCCCACGTGAAAAGTAATTTGATTTCCTGATTTATTGATGAAAATCTCTTTGTTATTCAATAGGATAAATTATTTGTGCTCTGAGTGTTTCTATTTAGACACTATATTATTGCCTCATAAAACAATGAGATGGAACAGTTACTGCCAAAAACAGTATAAAATAAGCAACTGTTGGTTTTATGTGCACACAATTAGAAAGTGAAATCCATTACAAGTTAATTACAGAGATTAATTCTTATTTAGAATCTGTCACAGAGGTCAAATACATAAATTTTATTATTAGAGTTTACCTGGAGAAATAATAATGAATTTCAAGTAATTTGCTACTAACTTTATTTTTAAAAACTTTGGGAGTGCCTCAAGTGTTGTGTGCTTTGCAAATGTAAAGCACTAATTTCAAGTCTTTCCCAGGGTATGAATGCTTCCACTAACCACAGGGAATGTACCAAAAGGCACTGCATATTAACCCCTCTTTGAGGCTTGTGTTTCTGAAAAAAGGTCGTTATGTATAACAACCAGTGTCATGGCTTTATTCTCATGGAGAACAGTTTTCTTTAAAAGAGCAGCAAAATCTAATTGAAAAAAAATAAATAAATTTCAGTTGTGACTGCTCTGACCTTGCCTTACTCTGGTAGTCTTGAACTTGGTACTCTTTGAGCTTGGCTCTGCTCTGGGCACACCTTGACCTTGGTTCTTTTTGAGTAATAAACTGACCAGGAATAAACAAGAGTGTTGATTCTTTTCTACTCTAGACTTGGACCATTTCAAAAGACATGAAAATAGAATGGTTCATTTCTTGAAATACATTTATTTTAAACAACCATACATATTCACAAAGAAAATATATCTGCAGGCAAATAATTGTCTCTGAAAGATATTCATCTTCTAATGCCCCAGAGTCCAGAAATATATTACATAGCAAAGGAGAATTAAGGTAGCAAATAGAATTATGGTTGTAAATCAGCTGAATCCTGGATCATCTGAGTGGGCCCAAAGTAATCACAAGTGTCCTTGAATGGGAATAGGGGGGCAAAAGTGTCAGTGGTGGAGGGCTGTGATGTGAGAAAGACTTGACTGGCCATTGCTGGCTTTGAAGATCAAAGAGTCACAATCCAAGGACCTTTCAAAACTGCAAAAGGAAAGGAGATAGATTCTTCCTTAGAGCCTCCGGAAAGAACACGATGCTGACATTTGATTTGAGCCCAAGGAGATCCACTTTGGACTTTTGCCCTCCAGAACTGTAAGAAAATAAATGTGTATTGTTTTAAGACAATGTGTGCAATAATTTGTAATGACAGCAATAGAAACTGAGACAGTGATGGAGAGCAGAGCTAAGACAGTTCCAAGAAGGAAAAACATTATAGAAACTCCTCTATTTGAATTTTGAAAGTCTGGTTCTAAGTCCATCTGTTCGTTAAGTTCAAAATTACAATATGAAAGCTACCACCAATGCCATTGGTTGAGCGGTGACAAGGGTGATTTCCTTTGTCCTCAGACATAACTTTATTCTTATCTATGAAATTTTGTAAACTGAAAGGCTGAAAATAGAGGTGCTTTTTAATGTTACAAACAATAGTCCTTTGCCGGGAACAATACTTCTTATGTGACACTTGTCTCAGACTGAAGAAATTGTGCTCAGAATTGGGCGTATTCCTTATCTCCATTTCTGAGCTTGCTATGCTCACTGAATTTGACTCTAGAAACAGCTCCATTGTCTTCCCCAAGGGCTCATCCAAGCAGCAAGAGCAAGCTTCTCTTATTCTGCTGGAGCCGCTACATGCAGAGAAGCCAACAAGTGCTGGTCTAAATGCTTTTCAGGTTATATCATGTTGTGATTTCATTTAAAATAGGAAAATAAAATTAGAAGTATTTCTAACTCAGCTCCCTCCCCCCAAAATATATTGGCCAACATCCTAATTCTCTAACCTCTAACCAAAACCACACTAAACTTTTACTTCATGTGTTTATAAAACTTCTACTTTCTTGACCTTTCCAATTATTCAGGTTTTATTGATCTTTGCCCTTCACAATCATATTAAGAATTTCTTGGTTGGACAGCAGTTGTTAGCTTCCAAAATTCTAACCAGATCTATACAGTCATTCATTCTACATATTTGGTGCCTTCTGTTTGCCAACACTGTTCTGAGTCCTGCAGTTGCAATATGAAGAATGACAAAATCCTTGCCTTTATGGAATGTTTATGTTCTAATAGAAATGGGGGAAGACAGAAAACAAACAAATAAACATGTGCCTACATATATACGTACATAAAGAATTATGATTTCAGGTGGCGATACTTGGTGTAAATCAAATCAAACCATGGGAAGAAGAGTGATGATGAGAAGATTACGTTAGCTAAGATGGTATCATAATTATTCTGAATTTTAAAAATATATATTTTATTTTATCATTTCTTTCTCCTGTCCCATATTTCCAGATAATTAGAAATGAGGACTAAGCTCTAACTTTTTATCTTACCCAAATTCCTACCTAAGGAGTCTAGGGAGTCATGCCCTACAAAACATGAATTCTCATCAGATGGGTTTTTTCATTTTTATTTTTTTTATTTTTTGAGACAGAGTCTCCCTTAGTCGCTAGGCGCCAGGCTGGAATGCGGTGGTGCGATCTTGGCTCACTGCAATCTCTGCCTCCCAGGTTCAAGCAATTCTCCTGCCTCAGCCTCCCGAGTAGGTGGGACTACAGGCGCCCACCACCATGCCCAGCTAATTTTTATATTTTTAGTAGAGACGGGGTTTCACCATGTTGGCCAGGATGGTCTTGATTTCTTGACCTCATGACCTGCCCTCCTTGGCCTCCCAAAGTGCTGGGATTACAGGCCTGAGCCACTGCGTCCGGCCCATCAGACGGGTTTCACGTGATCCTGTATATTGTGACTTACTTTTCAATCTGACTCTGGCATAACATTATAAAAAAAGGAAAAAAATATTTAACACTAAAATACATTTCCTTACTATACCTTGAAATGCCCTGCAAAATCTCTTGTAGGAAAAATTTGCATTCTATAGAGAATCCCCTCCTTGCTTTGTTTTCCTTCTTTCCTTCCCAGATCCAAGAGATAATCAATTAAGAGCCAGGCACCCTTTCAAGTCCAATAAAAAACAATTTACAACCTGCTTTCTCTAAAGTCTGCTATCTAAGAGCTTCCTCTGCACAACAAAACTTGGTCTTCACAATCCTTTATCTTTAACCTGAACACTCCTTTCTATCCATCCCAGGACTTTAGACAAACTCAACCAACTGTCAACCAGAAAATGTTGAAATTTACCTATAGCCCTGAAGGCACCCCCCAACCCCCCATGCCTCCCCGGCCCTTGAGTTGTCCTGCCTTCCTAAACCAAACCAATAAATTTCTTAATAGTATTTGATTGATGTCTCCTGCCTTCCTAAAATATGTAAAAGCAAGCTGTATCCCATACCTTGGGCACATGTTATCAGGACCTCCTGAGGGCTTGTCACAGGTCATGGTCACCCATATTTGGCTCAGATTAAATCTCTTCAAATATTGTACAGAGTTTGAGACTTTTTGTCATCAGAGAGCATCTATAAACTGGCAATCTAATCAAATAAATATTAGATTGCATATAGGAATGCACACAAACAGAAACACACAAATCTTCACTAACCCTCAACCACTAAAGCAGTCACTTAAACTACCTTAGATTTACAAACCTGTTAATTTTTATCACACCCATTCTCTTCTTATTGGCCTAAAAACCACTCCTTCCCTTTCAAACAAGAAAACTTCCTAATACATCTTATAGAAGGAATAACTCGAACACAAGTACCCATCCAGGTAGAAAACTAAAGAACCATTGAGATAAAAATCGAAATATATAAACATAAGTTGTTAAATTAAGTTTGAAATGCTGAAAATTAGCCAGACTATTACTCATACAATAGTACCTGTGTGGATATAATAATAATTTAATAAAGAAAGTCCACTCCCATGGGAAAAACAATTCTGCCAACTTTGATGGAGATTAACTTCTTATAAAATTAGCACTTATGAATGACATCTTTATGCAAAAGTGTTCTCCATAAACAAAATATGCTGATTTTATACATCAAACAACCGAAATTAAAAAGAAAATTCATCATCGAATAAAAAACTCTCTCTTCTTGTGCATTTAAAATATAGTTTGATTTTTTAAAATCTTAATTAGGCTTTTAAAACAAATGTGCTATTAAAAGTCAAAAAAGTATGATATATACATATATAATAATATATGCAAAGTATGATACATTGAAATATTAATCACATTTCTTTGAAGTTTTAAGTTTATTATTAATAAGATGATAGATTTAGAAATAGCTTTATTAACAGCCAGAGAAGTGTGATTACTCTATTTACTTGTTCTATATTGTCTTTTGTGCCACTTGAGAGCTAACCTAAATGTAAATTGGGTACATTGCACATATTTTGGGTTATATATGTGAAGTATTGTTAAACAGATACTCTTTCAAAAGACAATATAATTCTTTACATGTACTTTTGCAGTATTTAATGAAGTAAATATTAGCAATAACAGGCTTTATAGATAGCTATGTGAAAAATATCTTGCCATTTGCCATTAGGCCATTTTTTTTTTAAACTGTATTTTTTTTTATTTATTCAAAGCCACTTCAAACATAGGACTTTATTCTACTTCTCAACCCACTCTACAATCTGGTGATCAAAGGTTTAGGTTAACGCTGTAGTAACAACTTTCTATTATAGTGAACTGAAATGCAATTCGACTTAATTTAGCATACATATTACTTATTTCAAAAAGTATTTAAAGTCACTTAAAATACAAATAAAATTTAAATAGTAAAGAACATGTAAATGTGTAATACAGATCATAAAGACCAGTCTAGATGTTAACTGAATTTCACATGTACCTCTCAGCATCCAAGAAGCAAAAGACAAAAAAAGGAAAATCATTTATATTTCATACAGTATTTACGTAATATCCAAAAGTAAGCATTTTTTACTCCTGAATACTAAAAGATACCATTCATATGACTGGGCCATTTTAAAGAAAAATAAAAAATTTATACTGATTCTGTAAAATTTGGGAATGGATGCCTTGAAAATACCTAAGGTAGAATTAGACCTTTTAGAAATGGAACAATCTAAAAATCATCTAGCCTCTATCCATATTTAATAGATGAGGAAACTGATTTACAGATATGTTAAGAGTCTTGATTCAAGTAATTCAAGTAATTAGTGACATTGTGTGATTAACTTTATGACCCAAACTCTACACACTTAACCATTCTTGTTAGGGCTATGGATTTAGAAATTTCTATTAAAAGAATTTTTTTCAAAGAAAGTCAAATATCTCATGTTCTCACTTACAAGTGGGAGCTAAATAATGTATATACATTGACACAGAGTGTGAAATAATAGACATGGAGACTTGGAAGAGTGGGAGGGTTGGTGATAGGAAGGGATGAGAAATTACTTAATAGGTACAATGTACATTATTTGGGTGATGGTTACAATACAAGCTTAGACTTCACCACTACCCAATGTATTCATGTAACAAAACTGAACTTGTGCTCCTTAAATTTATGCAAAATTTTTTAGAGATGTTTGTGTAAAGCAAATCTTAGCGTCCGTAACCCCTTTCTTATCATCTTACTTTCTCCTTCAAAAGAATTTTCATCTTTCAATTGTGATTCAAAGTGCATATATTAATGGCAATAAATCATAGTTGGGGGGAGTGTCTATTTAGGTAATGAAAAACTATCAAAAGATGTAATGGACTGTTTCAATCAGCTTTAGGTCATTAAAACTAGTGGTTTTTTTCAAAGATGGTTTATAGACTATTTGCTCCAGAATTACCTTGGGCCCTTGTTAAAATGTGCAATCTGTGTACAGTTGTAATCCTAGTGAGCTTAATTTTTAGAAGTGAGGACCCCAGGTCTACAATTTAACAAGAACTCCAAATAAATTTTTCTCATATAAAACTATTGAAGTTTTTGAAGACAGTGACAGCTTAACATTTGTCTTATATCTTCACTGCCCATTAAAAAATGCCTAGTACGTAGTCTCAAACCAGTATTTAATTAATGAAACATAATTAACTCTGACTTCAGTAGGAAAAAAGGGGAGCAGTGGGGTCCATAGAGAAATGGAGTGTAGCGGTGCCATGTCTGCTCACTGCAACCTCTGCCTTCTGGGCTCAAGCCATTCTTCCATCCCAGCTTCCCAAGTAGCTGGGACCATAGGCACACACAACCATATCTGGCTAATTTTTGTGTTTTTTATGTTTTAGAAGGTGTTTCATCATGTTGCCCAGACTGGTCTCAAACTTCTGAGCTCAAGAAATCCACCCACCTTGGCCCCCCAATGTCCTAGGATTGCAGGCATGAGCCACCATACCCAGCCTTAATTCTTGTCATTTTATAGATGAATAATGTCGCCTGTATCCCATCCTAATTCAGGAGTCCTGCAGACTATGCCCACGTATCTATGATATGCAAAAACTGCACCTATGCTGGAGACTTGCTTCTCATTTGATCTTCAAAGCAACTCAGCACTATACTAGTGTGTTTCAAAGGAAATAATTGAGGTTTGTTCATGTATTAAAGGACTCAAGTACGTTCTGCATCTAAATGATGATGCTAAGGCTAGAAATCAATTGTATTTCAATTTCAGTTTTAGTATATTTCCTCTAACTTTGCTACTTCTCTCACCCTGATAAATTGCTTTTTATATGTCTGATATATATGCACATTTAAATGTATTTATTTCTCCATCGATGAAAATTTTAACAACCATAATTTCCAATTTAAATTTAAATATTTAAAATATTTAAATATATTATGGTATATATTAACATGTTCTCATATATTAATAGATATTTATGTTTTCTATAAATCAAAAATTAGCACATTGGAAAGTAATAGTTCTTTAAATTGATGTTAAGATAACTACATAAACATCTTTATAAGACAACATCTGGGCATAACATTATTCAGAATTAAGCAAAATATTTTTCCTTAAAAAATGAAAGGAGGCTTTGTAGTTTGTGAAAATAATGCATATTGTTCTGTGTTGAAAAACTGTTCCATATATCTTGCTTATTACATTGCATGCTGTATTAGTTTCCTAGGGCTAAAATAAAAATACCACAAACTGAGTAGATTAAAACAATAGAAACATACTGTTTCACAGTTCTGGAAGCTTGAAATCAAGGCGTCAACAGGGCCTTGCTCGCTCTGAAACCTGTAGGGAAATCCTTCTTTGTCTCTTTCTAGCGTCTGAGTAACTCTTGACTTGGATCTGTGTAATTCCAGTCTCTGTCTTCATCCTAGCATGGTGCTCTCCCTGTGTGTTTGTGTGTTCCCATGATCATCTTCTCCAAAAGACACCAGCATACTGGATTAGGAGACCAATCTATTCCACTATGACCTCATCTTCCACCAAATTTCCAAATAAGGGCACATTCAGAGGTACTTGGAATTATGACTACAACATGTATTTTTCATCTGTGAGGGAGGGATTACAAGTCAATCCAAAATACACATGAAAAAAAACAACTACAACAACAGCAACTTCAATGGCAATTCCAGCAATGGTTTTCCAATGTCATTTTTGATGATTCTTCAGAAACATGTTTTAGTCATTACTATTCGCAGTAATTGCTTCTACTTTCGCTTGGCTAAATTCATCAGTAGCGCACAGGAAAAGTATTTGCATGCACTTGATGCTATATTTGAAATCCAACAGAAATGACAAGTTCTTATATTTTTAAAAAAACTTATATTTAATCAGTGGCATGCTTAGATATAAGTCAATGTTTTAATTAGCTACATAAGACTCTTCCTATTATGTTTCAACACCTAATCAAATCAGTAGTGCACTTTGTGGCCAAGAACTGTAAATACAGCTTTCATGAGGACAAATTCATTTTTAAAGTGATAATGTCTATATATTTTGTACTTACATTTTATAAAGGAAATTTGAACCAAATATGTGAATATGCAAAGTGAAAAAAGGCCAGGTGTGGTGGCTCACACCTGTAATCCTAGCACTTTGGGGGGCCAGGGCAGGTGGATGAACTGAGGTCAGGAGTTCAAGACCAGCCTGACCAATATGGTGAAACCCTATCTCTACTAAAAACGCAAAAATTAGCCAAGTGCGGTGGCACGCACCTCTTATCTCAATTACTCAGCTTCCCAAATAGTTGGTACCACAGACACACACCACCATATCTGGCTAATTATTGTACTTTTTATGTTTTAGAGAAGGGGTTTCATCATGTTCCCCAGGCTGGTCTCAAACAGTAATAGGAGACAGGAGAATCATTTGAACCCAGGAGGCAGAGGTTGCAGTGAGCCAAGATCATGCCACAGCACTCCAGCCTGGGTGACAGAGTAAGACTCTATCTCAAAATAATAATAATAAATTAAAATAAATAAATAAAAAGTGAAAAGGCTTTAATTCTAATCATCTCATCTAACTGTTCCACATGCATCCTCTCCCCAGGGAGACTGACCTATTTACTGCCATATTTGCTATTCCTATCACCACATTTGTTTCCAGCTATGCTCCACCAAAAATGTACTTTTTAAGCCTCCATCACTCTATTCTTCCTTTTCTTCAAGGCCCTGTTTAAGCATGAACATTTCTACTTCTGAGAATCATTCTCCTCGTAAACCTGCATCACAGCCATAGTCACAGTACTCAAAAATGTTACATGTAGACTTCTAAAAGCATTTATGCTTCTTCATGCCAAGGTTTAATGTGCTTGAGATTCCAATAACAGCACTGTGGTTAAGAACACAGGCTCTGCAATTAGACAAACTTAGAATCTATTTCATGACTGACTTCTGTGGCAGTGACCAAATTGGTTAATCTCTTCGAATTTGTTTGCTCTTATACAAAATGGAGACAAAAAAGTAATTAATCTTGTAAGGCTAATACCACAAATATTGTATATGCTGTCGATGCTAAAACATGGTAGCTTGCAACTGTTGGGCTTTAGGAATTATATACATTCCTACAAATATTAGGTTGGTGCAAAAGTAATCATGGATTTTGCTTTTACAAAAACCTAATAATTTATTTCATCTCTTAAATAATTGCACAAACTATTAATATCATATATAGTTTTCTTTACCACAAAACATCTATGTTAAAAGATTACAAATTTAAATTATTTTCATTTGTTCTTTGAATAGAATAAATGTTTATCTCCTTTTTAATAAACCAATGGGTAAAATACACAGCTGAGGAAGAATTGAAAAATGAGTGAATTCACTAGAATTTTGTTACTGTACTTTACTTGACAATGGGTTTTTCAAGTGTTGGAAATGATGAGAAAAGCAGTGTTAATAGGGAATTTCCTCATGTAGCAGATCATTACATTACGTTCCCAATATGAACTTCTGCATTAGACTTGGTGATACTTGTATATGTGTGCAGAAACATTTTTAACATTAATGTAAAGAAGTTATAAAGGAAATATTTGTGAAACATTTCTGGGGAAAATTATTCGAGATGTAAGAAATGTAAACTAGCAGGAAATATAGTACAGTGGAAACAGAAATGAATTTAGAGTCAGCATTGGAGCTAAACCCTATCTCTGCCACTTAGCAGCTTTCTGACTCCAGTAAATTCTCTCTCTTCTCTGGACCTCATTCTTCATCTGTAACACTGAATTTAATCACTGTGGGTAAATATGTGACATTCAGTGTTTTGACCTATAAAATGTCTTTAAAAACCACCATTTATGCCTTTTAACATCCTTACTACTGAGCCAGGACCTAGCGTTAGCATTTTTAAAAATATTATACTTAAGACATACTCTATTTTTTTATTATTGTTAGATGTTACAAAGTGTTAATTTTATTAGCTGCCCTAAGTATGGATAAATTATAAAGGTTTTATTACTTTTCAAATTCCACATTTTTGTCAGAAATAGTCATGTGTCACTTAACAATGGGGATATGTTCTCAGAAATGCATCCTTAGGTGATTTCCTCATCTTGTGAATATCAGCGTGTACTTCCACAAACCTAGGTAGTATAATCTACTATACACCTAGGCTAAATTGTATAGGCTGTTGCTCCTAGGTTACAGGCCTGTTTAGCATATGACCTTACTGAATGCTGTAGGCAATTGGAATACAATGGTATTTGTGTATTTAAGCATATCTAAACACAGAAGATAAAGTAAAAATATGGTTTTATAATTTTACTGGACAACGGTTGCATATGCAAGGTTGTTGACCATAGGTCATTATGTGGCACATGACCGTATGCTAAAATTGCACTATTATAATATGACTTTAGATTTCTGGTGTGAATATTGACATTGTTAAATGTTTTACATTTTAAAATCCATAAAATGTCCACTATCAGAAAATAACTTTGGATATAATTTGTATGTGCTACTTTTAAAATAAAAGGTACAGCACGATACAATATTAATGTATGAATTCAACCACTGACAGTGAGTGCTTTCTCCTTCTCTCATTACAAAACTCCAGCTGACAGGTACACTTTCATCACAACTCAGCTTAAGGTACAACTTCTCCATGAAGCTTTTAAAGACTAAGCCAAGTAAAAAAATTGAAAGATCAGGAAGCATGTAATAAGATAACAGAAGACAGACCACGCTATTAGAAGACATGAAATCTCAGATTCAATAAGAGTAAACTTAACTCTGTGCTCTTTACAAAAGACATACCTAATAAGAAATATGACAAAAATATAAGAATAACACGATAGTTTTTGATACCAGCACTTTGTCTGACATGGTACATTAAGTGATTATTTAACTGAACCCACTAACCAATTGATATGGTTTGGATGTATGTCCCCTCCAAATCTCATATGAAAATATAAAGCTCAGTGTTGGAGGTAGGGCCTGGTGGGATGTGATTGAATCATGGGGGTGGATTTCTCATAAATGGCTTAGCATTATCCCCCTTCATACTGTCCTCATGATGGTGATTGAGTTCTTCTGAGATCTGGCTGTTTAACAATGTATAAGGCCTCCCTGCTCACTCTGTTGCTTCTGCTGCAGTCATGTGACATGGCTCCTCCCCCTTCACCTTCTACCATAATAGTAAGTTTCCTGAAGCTCCCCAGAAGCCAAACAGATGCCAGCATCATGCTTCCTATACAGCCCGCAGAACTGTGAGCCAATTCAACAAAATTCTTTTCTTTATAAATTACCCAACCTCAAATATTTTTAATAGAATTAATCTTTAGGGTAATTGTTAAACCTCATAACTTAAATGTATGTCTTCATAGTATTGTGTAACTTAAATGATACAAGACAAAATCAGGAGTCTTCTTCCAGAAGAAATCCATCTTGCAGCTCTGGGCTCCCAAATGTCTAAATATAGTGTAAATATGAATTAGATGCAGCCACCTTGCTGCTATGAAACAATAATAATTGTTAGCCATCCATCATATGGTCCAAATTCCAATGATTGTTACTATTTATAGCGACCCTTGACACATAGTTCACTGAGGGACCTGGCAGAGGAAAGTTCAACATTTGGAGAAACCCATGTTTATTCCAGGATTTTCACATAAATGAAACTCCAAGACATATGATCTCACATTTATAAAAGCACAGAACTCTAAAAAAAAAATGAAATCGAAAAAAGACATCAGAAACTTCTATCTGCAGATCAGACACATGAAGACATCAGATACAACCACTATCAGCATATAAAAGAAATATGGTTTTTTATGTTTAAATACACAAAATAAACAGATAAAATATGAATGGAAAACAGAGTATAATAAATTACCAAGCAGATTTGATAAAGAGCCAAATAGAACATCTAGAATCTAAAAATGCAAAACTCATCATTACAACTTTAAAAAAGAAATTCTAAACTGGAAGATATTACATAGAATATAACACAGATGGATGTGGAGACATGAAATATGAAAGTCAGGTTAGTGTCATGGAAGATGCAGTTCGAAGGTTTTACAAATATAGATATGAGTCAGACTCTGATCAAGAAGCAGATAGGATAGTCAGTCAAACAGGGTAGTTTGAAGCAAGGTTAAAAATGATCACATACACAGTTTTGGTCATAGTGAAACTACATTATATATTTTTGCATCCCAGGGTGAGTCACCGTGGGGAGCACTTCCATCCCAGGCCTAGGAAGAATAGGAAAGGGAATATGACAGAATCCAGAAAGGGCAGCCGTGAGGAAAGGGAGCTGTGAGGAAAGGGATGCCTGACAGGAGCTGTGATCTTCAGTAAATAACCAGTTAGCCTTGCAAAGAGGGACTAATGGAAATCAGTGCCCAAACAAACTATCTTTTCTCCCTTCAATCTGCCATCTGTATCTCATATTATTTGGACATATTTGGAAATCAGAGGACAACCAAGGTCACTGACACAGCCCCTACATGTCATCCTTTTAGGGAAAGAATAAATGAAGATAATTAAAAAAAAAAAAAACATCCAGAACAATATACAACTGAGGTTGCAGAAGAAAATAAGGAAGACAATGAGGCAGGGGGAAATTTAAAGAGAGAATGACTGAGAATTTTTCAAAATAGATGAAAGACTGGATTATCTAATACAAGAGCCCAGGAAATTCAAAGCAGCCTAAATAAGAAAACATATTTAGCAAAATTATGAAAAAAGAGCAGGACCTACATAAAAACAAATATCATTTAAAGAAAGTTAGCCAGGAAAGTACACCATTTTTAAAGAAGCAACACTTCTACTGACAGATAACTTCTCAAGAGCAACAGTGGAAGCCAGAAAATAGTGGAATACAACCTTCTATTTCCTGCAATAAAGTAAAAGTCAACTTGGAATTCTACACTCAGTGAAAATGTCATACATGAAGGAAGACAGGAAAATTTCAGAAAAAGACAGATTTTGCCATCAATAAACTTACTCAAATTAAAATAGTAAAAAATGCACTTCAGTCAAAAATAAAATTATCCCACATAGATCCTAAATACAGGAAGAACTAAAATGCAAGCAAGCTGTCATATATTTTGTGATATTTCAATAAATATGGCTATAAAATTATTGTAATAATATTTCAGGAATTAAAAACTAAGATAAAACTAAAATACAAAATAAAGATAGCATACAAGATTTTCCACCAAGATGGTCAAATACGAAAAGCACCAGTGCACAGTTCCCAGTGAGAGTGATGGAGAAGGGGGGAGATTTTTGCATTTCCAACTGAGGTACCAGGTTCATCTCATTGGGACTGATTCTTAGACAGTGGGTGCAGCCCAAGGAGGGTGACCCAAAGCAGGGTAGAGTGTTGCCTCACCTGGGAAGCTCAAGACACCAGAGAACTCCCTTTCCTAGCCAAGAGAAGCCATTAGGGACTTTTCCTGTCACTCTGGTATTCCAGCACAGACACTGCACTTTTCCCACAGTCTTCACAATCCACAGACCAGGAAATTCCCTCTGGTGCCTACAACACAAGTGCCCTGAGTTTCCACAACAAAATTGAGTGGCTGTTTTAGCCGCAGCATTTTTTTTTCTTCTTTATAAAGCAACACGGAACCATCATTCACCTGAAAAAGGGGGCTGAAGCCAGGGAGTCAAGTGATCTGGCTTGGCAGGTCCCACCCCCATGAATACCAGCAAGCTAAGATCCACTGGCTTGAAATTCTTGCAGCCAGCACAGCAGTCTAAGCTCAAATTAGAATGTTCAAGCTCAGTTGGGGGAAGGGCGTCCACCACTGCTGAGGCTCAGGTAGGCAGCTTTAACCTTGCCCGTGTAGACAAAGTCCCCAGAAAGTTTACGTAACAACTGGGTGAAGCCCACAGCAGCTCAGCAAGGCCTCTGCAGTCAGACTGTCACTACACTCCCTTCTTGCTGGGTAGGACATCTCTGAACAAAGACAGCAGCTTGTCAGGGACTGACAAATAAAGCCCCCACCTTCCTGGGACAGAGCTAGAGCATCTGGGAAAAGGGGCAGTTGTGGTTTCAGCTTCAGCAGACTTAAATCACCTTGCCCAGCAGCTCTGAAGGGAGCAACGGATCTCCCAGAACAGTGCTTGAGCTCTGATAAGGGACAGACTGCTTCCTCAAGTGGCCCCCTGACCCCATGTATCCTGTCAGGGAGACACCTCCCAGTAGGGGCTGACACACACAACATACAGGAGAGATGTGACTCGCATCTGGTGGGTATCCTTTTGGGATGAAGCTACCAGAAGAAGGAACAGGAGCACCAGCCCCTGCTGGTGACTCACAGACAAGCAGGGTCTGGAGTGAACCTCCAGCAAGACTCTAGCAGACTCACAGCAGAGGGACCTGACTGTTAGAAGGAAAGTCAACAAACAGAAAGAAATAGTTTCAACATCAACAAGAAAGGATATCCACTCAGAAATCCCATCCAAAGGTCACCAACTTCAAAGACCAAAGGTAGATAAATCCATGAAGAAATCCACGGGAAGAAACCAGTGCAAAAAGGATGAAATTGCCAAAAACCAGAATGCCTCTTCTCCTCCAAGGGATCATAACTCCTCATCAGCAAGGGAACAAAACTGGATGGAGAATGAGTTTGATGAATTGACAGAAGCAGGATTCAGAAGGTGGGTAATAACAAACTTCTCTGAGCTGAAGGAACATGTTCTAACCCAATGCAAGGAAGCTAAGAACCTTGAAAAAAAGGCTAGAAGAAATCCTAACTAGAATAACTAGCGTAGAAAAAAACATAAACAACTTGATGGAGCTGAAAAACACAGAATGAGAATTTCATGAAGCATACGCATGTTGCAATAGCTGAATCAATCAAGCAGAAGAAAGGATATCAGAGATTGAAGATCAA